>NC_141158.1:74335000-74635000 GCF_053477565.2 Lygodium microphyllum
TTCTCAAAGGTAGTCCAAAGATCCCTCTGACCAGCCCATAAGCTCTCATGAAAACCTCACATAATTTGTAGTTGAGTCTCCCTATCACACACCTCTCACAATGGAGAACCTCTTGTTCTTCAGGTGTTTCCAAAGAAAACCATTCTTCAAAAAGTAGCCATATGCTTTTCTCTTGATTCTTTTGATTAGTCCATCCATCCCTCTTGGTCAAAGTAATAAAATATGGTCCAATTTGCATCCACTCTTCATCACAAAGCTCCTTTGAAAAAGTTTCCACCGAAGAAACATGACAATCATGAACATGTGCAGCAATTGCAATTTCAACCTCATTATTCCTAGACATCATATCCTCCTCCTCATCATACCTAGCTTTAGACAACATGTCTACTAGTGGGCCATCTTTCCCTATAATGTGTCAGATTCTAGAATTCATACACTTTATATAGGCAATCCACCTCAACATAGCAATATTTTGAGCAGAACAACTAGTAATCATCCTTAGAAGAGGCAAACAATCAGTCTCCATAATCATTGGTTCTCCAACAAAGTATTCCTTATCACATTTCAAAGTTGTAATAACTCTCCACAATTCTCTCTTTATCTATATATATCTTCTCTATCTTTCAATCAACACCTTTGCCCCAAATCTTACTATATACTTGTATCCCTCATGTCCAATAGCCCAACCAATGCCCATTGAACTCGTATCCTCGCCATGATGACAATGGATCTTCCACCCGTGTAATTTACTTTTCCCAAAGTAACTGCAACCTTCACTAATGTATTCAACTTCCTCATAGCCCTCTTGTGAATCTTATCCCATTGGAAATTCTATCCTTTCCTCAGAAGTTGATACTGTGCATCTACAATATGCACGAAATGTGGTATCTAGATAAGATAAAATACATAGGGTCCCAAAAACTTCATTGCATATATCACTGAAGAGCAAGTCTCATTCTTTAAATCAATTGCATCTACTTTTGTTGGTGATGGTCTTCTACCATATGGTCCGTATATGTCCAACAGCTAGTTCTTCATTCACACCAAAGGTTGAATTTTGACCTAAAAGAGTTAGGTTTACCTCTTCCAGTCTATCTAGGATTTTCTCACAATCAGCAATATGATCAACAATGAATAATCTACATTCATATTCATTTAATTTCATCCTTATCCTCTTTGCTGTACCCTTTTATTGGCACATCATCCAAAAAAGGCACAATCAAATGAGGTATATTATCCCATAATACCTCATTCATAGAATTTATCATGTTTGCAACAAAATTCATTGTCCCCTATGGTAGAGTGCACATGCACACTAATCCCAATGGTGTTTTCATGGTAGTAAGTTTCTTGCTTTCAATTGCTAGTTGGAACTGATCATAGCCATAGTATAAGTCGCCTAGGGAATATACTGTTCTCCTAGCAAAATCCTCTACAAATTCATCAACAATAGGACATGCTCCCACGTTCCTAATAGTCACCTCATTGATTGGCTACATATCCTGTATAAATCTCAAAGCCCCATTTTTTTAAGGCATAGTGAACCATCTATTTGAGGAGCTTGGGAAGATTCTAGAATTCCCATCGTTATCATTTCGTTCAAAATATCAATCAACTGCTACAAATGAGCTTTTGGCATTGGAGTTGGCTGCAAGTTCCATGGTACATGGGCAGCTCAAATACAAAAGCCCTACCATGCCTAGGCAACATCTCCTCAAAACATCACTTCTCTCTACAATCAGTAGAAACTCATCACAATCAATTTTCAACTTTTTAAGAGATTCTACAACAATGAACATGTGACCAATCTCTTTAGATCCCTCAAATTTGGCTAATAAGAAGCCAAGTCAATCATCTTTTCACTATCTAGAAGCAATGGCACTGCAATCGATTTTACTTTCTTATCTATTATATTATACTTTGTTTTGACCTTAGCTTCATCCTTGTCATTTGAGCATAGACACTCAAGCATCATAAAATTAGCTATCACATGATACATGTCCAAATAACACACATGTATCATATCCTTTTTAAACTTTTGCTGAGATTTCAACTATGCTGAAATCTCAGCCAATATATCTACATAAGATAGCCCATTATATATGCTATAAATACATTCATATGTAGCCAATAATCCATGTCTTCTAGTATCTTTTTTAGCCTCAAAAATATATTTCTTTGTAGCCCTATTCATAGTCTCTACTCTCAAAAAGCATACAAAACTTTGTGCTTTCTAGCCCTATCAAATGAAACTAGAAGAAAAAGCACTTGAGCTTGCTATATGAGGTGAGAGATTTTCCCATTTAGAACCATTGTAGTTCCGCTTAACAAGGGCACTCATTATGCACTTGACTATGTGAATTATTTTACATTTCGTGGCAATGGATAATCTATCAATATATCTCAATTCTTGGCATTATTAACACAAATAGTAAAAAAATAAACAACTCTCTTACCATCTCGACTCCTAATCCATGCATAGGCTAATCATTATCTAAGATTTTCATCTCTATACTTACAACAATTATATATACTATCCAAGAATAATGGGATAAGAAGAGGAATCCTGCACTAAAAGAGTTGTTCATCATCCTAGACATCACCTATAGTAATCTTGACATTTGACAAAGCTACATACAAATCTCCTAATGAATTGATGATTGCCCTTATGCTCCATTCATGATCAATATCTGTTGACGGCCATATATCATTCTCATACAAGCTCCAAACCATGACACTAATTATTGGACCATAATCAGTGAGTGCAACACAAGGAGTTTCAAGTTCCCCAACATTAACAATTGTCTTTGTAGTAGCATGAGCCCAATGATTGCATGTGCAATGACTCCTAGGTATCATATCTAAAGCCTCCTTATCACTATAGTGCATTTGTCTGACCACCCTTTGTGTATTGCTCCAAACTATTTCTTTTTTAACCATATCAATGGGCTTTCCTTCATTAACAATGAAATATTCCATTGTAGTTAATTTAATTACAACACCATCATCATCTTCATGAATTGCATGAATACCATGTGAAGGTTCTTCACCCTGTATTCTAGCATGCATAGGTTCTCTGACAAATTGCTTCTTTCTCTTGATAATATAAATGATTTCCTTATGGAACTATCTCTTGGCAAATCTAAGAATCTCTCCTAGAGTGAATTCAATTTTGCTATTCAAAATGCGTACCTCAAGAATCTTTTTCAAATCTAGTGCAATTTCAATGTTCGATTGCAATTTATATCTCGATTTTTTTCCCTTAGCCTTCTCATGCTCCTACTTTTTCTCTTTTACAACATCTTCCATGGTATGTTTAGTAGGAGGTGGCTAATTTGAGTCAAATCTTCCACTCCCTCTAATAACCCTCTTAGATGTATCAAGGTCACCATTATCGCTCTTTCTTTTCTCTTCCACAATAACATTTATATTCGATGATCTAGCATGATACACATAGATAAAAAAGAGTCCACCAATGCATCATAACCTTCCATCTCACGAATACTCTTCCCTATGTCATTCAATTGAGCCCTAGGGGTTTTTCCCTTCTGTGATATTGCCTGCACAGCATGAGACCAAATTTTAACCTTCTTACTGTCATAGCAACACAACCATGATTTTTCTCAATCTAAAGACCAAAAGTAGTAGCTTCCACTGTAGTATAAACATTCTCTATAGTCATATCATCCACCAACTTTTGCATTCCACCTTTCTCAAAATTTGGAATAAGTGGTTGACCATTCTCATGCAAGTGGATCTTGTGATCTTTAGAGAAAATCAATCTCTTTTCCATGCATCCATGTAATTCTCACAATCCCTTCACTCATGTTTTGTACTTCACATCAAATACATCAACGTACAAATCCTTCCCACATCGGGGCTCTTGTTGCGATAGATCGATCCTTTTCTTCCATCCTTGTAAATTTCAACTATAGGTAGTGCATGCCCTTAACTAGTTTATCCATGAGATCCTCTTTAATTGGAGCAGGTGTAGAAACATGCTACATACTTTCTTGTATGCTATGTATTCTTAGTAGTGGCCAAAGGTATAGGCCTAACATGAAACCTAGCTCGTCTCCTTTGTCCCTTGACAACATAAAGACAATGTCTATATCCAACCACTCTATCTTGAATCCTACTCAGTAGTCTCATCTTCCAACAATTATTCTAAGCTCAACTGCAAAGTAGGATCTGCACCAGTAGAAATAAATTTATCTTCTTGGATTCAAGAGCATGTTGCTTTGTAGTATCCAACTAGCCAAATCTACACTCAAACTCATGCAAAAGATTTGTAGCTACAAGACCATTATTGGGTTTCATAACCCACTTCATGAAAGTCTTGCCAATAACCAAACTTATATATTCAATTTAAAAAAACTCCTCTTTTAGAGCTTTCTTAAACTCATCACATCTTTCATCTTTTGCATAATTTCATTTATACATGGCTTCAACTCATGCACTAGAAGGTGCACAAAGTAGTGGCTCATTGTGTATGGAGGAACCCTATAGAAATCCATCTTTTTAACATAGACCTTTAGGTAATTAGAAATATTTTGGCCATCAAATAGTTTCAAGTAGCTTTCCACAGCCTGTAAAGCTTTAGTGACAACAAATTCATGCTTTGAAGTAAAGTCCAACTACTATTATTATTGTTGCTATTGCAAGTATGTAGTAAAGACCTACAATAACTGCCTTGCATCATCCGAATGACCTATAGCATCTCCCATCCTACAAAACTCTTCTATAGGCCTTTTACCTTGTGTTCAACAAAGATGTCAAGAGATTTATAATATCTAGCTTAAAACCACTAGGGTTATAGTAAGAAGAGTAGAGAAGGAATGCAAAAGAATCCATGGAAGAAGAAGGCAAGAAACAATTGAAACAACTAAAATAGAGGGAATAGACAAAAACCCAATTATAGTTTATGTTTATCATATTCAAGCTTTGGCTTGGATTTAGTATAATACATGAAATCACATTCATACAATAATTTTGAGACTATAGCTTAAAGAAAACCCAATTTGAATCAGCCCAAATGAGTCCATGTTTGCTATACATCAATCCAAGCCCAAAATAATGTAATATTGACCCAAAATATGGCTTCAAACATGCATAAATAAAATAGGACCCTAAGGAGTCCATATCCTTCAAAATACCACGTTATTCCCTTCAAAAGGTTCCTATTTTCAACTAGAATCATTGATTTCAATTACTTATAGCAGTATAAAAGAACAAAGTCCAAATCTGTCCACAAAACCCCCCAAAATTGGGATCCCAACAAGTAATAAAATCACCTAGGATCAAGATAGAACCTCTTAAGCAAGAAATGAATGGCTTGTTATCTCTATTCAAATCTATCCATAGAAGTTCAAAAACTCTCAAATCATTCCTTTCACATGCATCAATCAACCACAAATAATCTTCTCTCAATGAACCTAAATTATGCCCTACTTTGTTCCAATGGAAGTTGCCATCAACAAAAAACAAAGAGCTTTCTTGTTGATTTATGTAGACCTATAGGCACCCATAGACTACTCACAATTTGTAATGAAGATTATAGGTGCTATCCTATTGTGCTTTCTCACTTATTTTCCTACCCAACTAGGGGCTAATGAATTTGTCCCTTAGGATCCTAAGCCCATTGATACTTGACAATGGTGTGAAATTGACTTCAACATACTAACGGGTAGTCACAAATAATATAAAATTGAACAAGAACAATGACAAAAAAGTCCCATAAGCACACATATGAAATCACTGATAGTCATCATGTAAGGTTTTAATTTGTAGACATGAAACCATGTGACATTGAAAAATTCGTTTGGTAGAAGACATTTTTAGAATTTCATTATTAATTTGCAAGTGATGTATGATGATATAGGTGTGGTGTGTGACCCTGTCATTTGTTCTTCAATAAATCTTTAACTGTGCAAAATGCAACAGAGAATTGATGCTTTGATATGCTATTGAAACATGAGTTCAGAATGTTAATGTATGGCATGTTACTATATTGCTTCTAATCAATAATGAACTTTTCATAATGCCTCACGTGGCATGTTCATTGGTGTCAATCATGTGATTTTTTGGAATATGAGATGTGGTATAGAGTGGGTTCCAAAGGCCTATATGAATAGGCATGTTGTATTGTGTGTGATGTTTTAGTACTGCCTATGAACTTGTCATTTATCGCTCTATGGTGTTTCATTCAACAATGTGACCTCAATGTAATGCATGATGTTATGCATTTAATATATGTAGGACAAGAATTTTGATGCTGTCAATTGGAACTTCAGAAAGCCATCAATTGTTGCATTTAGAGCTTGTTATTATGGCTGACATGATGATGTTTTTTGCAATGCAATGTCGATTTTAACCCGTAACTGTTATATATGTAGCATCATTATATGTATGTTTACTTTCAATATTTTGTGTGTATTTTATGTATGAAAACTTTCTATATTGTGTATGTTATATAGGATAGATGACACATGTTTACATAATCTTTCAACACATGCATATGTATATATGGTTTGGGGTTGAAGGTATGGTATCTATCTTTGTATTTTGTGTGATACAAGTACGACATATGATGCAAAGTTTTATTTTTAATATATACATATTGTATTGATGTAATGATGCATCTATGTTATGTTATGCAAATATATAAATTTTGACACGTGCATATGATATATGGTTTAGGGTTATAGATATGATATATTGGTCAACACATTGTAAGAGACATATGCATGATATATAATGCAATCGTATATCTCTCAATATATAGCCACATTACATGGTGTAAAGATATGCATATTACAATGAATTTCAATTATAGATTATCTATATAATGGTATCATATATAACGCAATGGTCTATGTACGATCCACAATACTTGCGTGTGCTACACTCGTGACAACTACTTGGCCTTATATATCTCTACAACTTCACATTATCTCTAGTAATTTCCCCATGTATTTATGTCAAAGATGTGCATCTTCTTTGCAAAATACATGGAGACAATGTTGGTATTTATTATTTAGTCACAACATATGGTGCAATGATATACCTATCATATCTTTCAACATGTTGTGTGCAATATACATGTTATATAGGATGCCATTTTATGTCTTTCAATACTTGTTTGCAATATATGGTGCAATTATATAGTATGATATATGATGCAATGGTATATCTTTCACTATATAGGTACAATAATTATGCACCTACAATTATATCATTTGCATTATATTGTTGACAATGCATTGGCCTTAGATCTTTATGAGACTTCAATGTTGTAATTACATAGTTACAATAGCTTGGGCTTGGGTGTATACTTTGATTTTCAAATAACGGCTATGTGTAGTGTGCTTTACTTCTTTAATAGCAATTCATTTGAATCATATTCTAGTTTCCTTAATATTTTAGTACATTACTTTACTATAGGGAGAGGAGTAGATGGAAGGTCAAAAACCATTCTTTCAACCAAGTGCTTTTCCTTCCTTTTGACCACCTTTGTCTCCCATGATGTTCCTAGAATCCCAAGTTTCCAGTTCTATGTCTAACAATGACATTGTGGAGAGCACCACGGCTTCCTCAAACATCTTGTTGCCCTTGGGTTTATCTTTTTAGACTCTAATGCATGAGCTGTGCTTGGAATATTTTCCTTCATCCCCTCTCATAGTGCATTTGAGTAGCATTGATAGTCCAAGTGCAGAAATATTTCCTTCATCAGGTGTTATAGGCCTTTCCATTTCCCCAAGGGCACCACTGCACCTTCCTCACCAAGCATGTGCAGTGCTACAAATGCTCCTACTAGTGACACTATGCAGTTGACAGCAATAGGAATTGTAGATGGAGAAAGAGCACTAGAATATGGACACCATCCCTAGTACAAAGTGCTACTAGATTTATACAAGGACAAATGGATTTTGTTGAACAAAGTTAATTTTAAGGCAAAACATTGGGCAAACATTGCACGTGACCTAAATAGGAAGTATCATATTTCTTTATATCCATGTCCATTGTATGACATTAGAAGCCCAAAGTGAAGCCTTCTAAAATTTATTTAATCTTCCAATCAATGTAAATAAATGGGAAAATTTAAGGAAGACTTTTATGAACAAGAAGAAAAAAGAATCATAGTTAGGTGTTGAGCCTTCTAGGTAGGAGTTCTTCAACAAAATGGATGATCTGTTAGGGGGCACATGGAAGATTCACAAGAGAATATCATCTCCTTTTGGATGTGGTTTTCTCAACTAAAGATGAAGAAAATGCACATGGAGATTCCTTAGAGAGGGAGCTATGACCACCCTAACATAGCAAACGGAGAGAACAACGATAAGGAGGGAGTTCCATGCCTATTCCATTGCCAATCCAATACAGGGATAGAAGGCAAAAAAGCCAAAGATTGTGCTCACAATGGATGGATTATGAGCTTCCATGGAGCATTACGTTGGGGCTTAAAAAAGGATCTAAAAAGTGTGGGGTTCTAGCGCATTGAATTAGCCAAGTTTGCAAAGCTTTGTGTTCCATCCAGATCTTCCACATCAAACAATCAACATGAGTAGATGTTTTTTCAGCATGGTAATAAACATTACAGATGTGTACTTTCATTGTATGTGCACCATTAGGGATTAAAGTTTTATGTTTTTCCCTATTTCAATGCAACTTCATTCACCCTTCAAGAAATGAAATACCTTGTTTACATCTATGGGATTTTGTGCAATCCTCTATGAGAGTTTTTTAGAATACAAATCTTTATTTAGTAGTTAACATTTATTTAGAAATAGAACTCTTAATTTAGAAACATGCAACAATAGATGCGAATAGAATTCCTAGCACAAGTACATATGAGTAGTTTTGAAAATGCAAACACAAATAGCATGAAAAAGTTTTAATTAAGAAGTAAACAAACTACAATGAAATATTTATTGTGTTGAACAATTTAGTGCAATGGAAATAATGCATCAAGAAATTCTCATACAATGGAACCACTCATGAAACATAGTTAAGATGCAGGGCGTGGCCCTTTGTCCACTTGGACCTTGTGACATTACACATGACATTGCCATCATTAAAATGGGATCAAAGCCATCTCGGTGCTCCTCATACATTTCTCCACAAGAAGATTGTGAAGGATACAATAAGCAACAGTGTACTTGGGCACATGATTAAGGTTGAGATTGATGTCCTTGAGGATACGACATTGATTTTTAAGCATTGAATGTGCTTAGAACGGCCCTAATCGTGCACACACTATTTTACATTTTATACTATTTTTTGACTTGCTAGTATAAACTTTCTTGAGCTCATGCCTCACTTGGATTTTACAGTTTACATTGGAGTGAGCCCGACTCTCTTTTACAACAATATTTCCAAACAAATTTATTGTCCAAAAATTGTTGCATCGAACCGTTGCCCTATTTTCCACTTCTCTTGTCACTCTATTTTTTGAAAATTTATGTCACTCTTTACTTTACATGCTTCCTTCGTTGTGCCTTCTTAGAAAGAGTTAACACTAACCCCTTTCTAGTGTTGTGCCAATTGCATGGCACTTTGTAGTCTGGTAGGGTCTTTGTGTAGTTGTTGCTAGTTGGTGGTGTAGTGGTGTCAAGATCATCTGTGTGTATACCAAGAAAACACCATGTCTTTGGCTACGGGAGTCAATAAGAGTGGTAAGGGATAGATTGATGTATATGATGTGAGAGAGATTCTTAACTGAGAATTAACCATAGTAAGAGATCAGGCAGATTCTTGTATGAGAGCAGATATGATGATAGAGATTATATAGAGTAGAGACCAATGAGAGATGAAACAGCATACATGCAAGAGATTAGAGATCAAAGTATCCCAAAACCAATCCTTGATTCGGAAAACTTGTTTACAATGAGTCTCCCCTTCACTGTGTCTTGTTTCACCCTGTTATACCCAAAAACTTGTACCAAACACTAGCTTCTACTCTATGGCTCAGATGACAAATCTAATGGTTCTATTGGTTCTGAAATATGACACTTGGTCAAAACTTTCCCGGATCTCTCCTTCTCCCCTCCTTCCATCCTGAGTGCTATTTATTACGTGAAAATTGCGATCGCGTACGATATGAATTTGAGAGCCCTTCTTTTTGCATGAGATCTCCAAAATTGGTTGAAAAGCAACTTGCTTTATGCATGACATGCTACTCTAGAAGTTTTTTACACCTTTTGAGAATATTTACAAGAAATAATGTCCAAAATATAAAACATAGGCTAAAAATTTTCACAAATATCATAATTTTGAACAATCCATACTATGGACACTAACACTAATGACTAATATGACATTGAATCTCTAGATTAATAAGAAAGCTGGATGATGATGCACTTAAGGGTTTTACACACTATGTCCGCATATAATAGCAAAACATCCACCACCTTTGAACATGCACATCCTCCAGTATGTGCCACCATTACATTCACCCGAATCAAATACCCAAATTACAAGCTCTTCTCTGATCATGTACATTAGCAAGCATGCATCTGGATCATAGATCAAAATACTCAACATCTATACAACTCTTGAACCACACTTAGCATCCCCTCTAGGGTCATAAGGCCTTGGGTGCACATCATACATGAGAGACTGTGGAACCTCCATATACATGCTCAAGATGCACCCATCAACAAATACATAGCAACATCTCTAGTCTTTCAAAATCCATTGCATGGAAAGCACTTTTGATAACCTTTTTTCTCCACATGCAATAAAATCAATGCATCCAACACACTTAGACTATCTCTCAAAACATCTAAACATTCAAAATCCTCAAGCATCTCTGCATTTATTGTCAAGGCATCAGACAAAGCATTTGAAACATTCTCCATTTTTGGACCATCACATCTAACATCCTCTATAGACGTTGAGGCATCTTCTTGTGTTAGATTGCGAAATTGGTTTAATGCAAGACTCGATATTAAGAAAATTACGTGTGGTCACTTATGTGATAGCTCGACGAGTAATTTTTAAAACATCTCAAGCCCAAGTTCATTTCTTGATATGAAATGCTGTGGTGAGAATATTACAATGAAGTCTGATGAGATTACCCAAAGGTTTCTTCCAGATTGGTTAAACTAGTCTGAGATAGAATTACCACATGAATGGCAGTTGGACATCTCTTCTCTAAAAAAAAAGAATTATTGCCCCCTAAAGTTATCAAAGTTCAGAATATTAGAGATAAAACTCTATTTTTGCCATAGCAACAAGCTTGAGAACTTACTACTCCCCCTGCTCCAGAGCAAGTGCTTCCGAGACCTTCAGTACAACCACAACTAAGGGTTTCCCTCTCACAGAAGGAAAATGTTTTGAAATTCCATACACATCCTTGTTCTCATGAACAATTGTGCATGGTGTGTGCCAACATTACAGAAAGTTGATTGAGAAAGTTTCTTCATCCTCCTTAGTTATAAAGCAATACATGATTTTGAATATGAGAGTAATTAGTATAAGGCTGCTCCTTATTTGAGACCACACGATACCACTTCATCGACTACCAAAATCCAAGTTGTTAATTGGATACACTTAGCCTTAATTGGCTTAATTGAGAAAATGGATTCTCTATAGGAGATAACTGATCAAATTCTTGTCTTATGCCAACAATTCAACAAGTCTTCTACAAAGTCTTCAGTCTTGCCTACCAACATAGTATCTTCTATTGTGCCAACATCAAATGTCACAAATTGAACAAACTTCTCCAACAAGAGGTTGCAAAAAGGATGGACCTCTCACTTTGCATCTCCCTCTTCAGGTACTCTAAATGTTCACCAAATTTTTGCTTCTTTTAAAGGCAAAGAAAAAATGATCATACCCCTAGGAGAAGGAACATTAGGATCTACCAGAACTCCTCTAGTTCTAGATAAAGATCTTTATTGTTATGAAGATCTTGATTTTATTGAAGAAGAATATGTAGATGATCTTACAGAAAATGCAACACATGTATTGTCCAATGCTAGTAGATTTGCAAAAACCTCTCCAACCTAGACACACTCCTGTGAGCAACTATCTGAATATCTGGAATTCATGTTTCCAGAAAGATTATCATGTTGCCTTTGATGAGATTGATGAATATGATCTTCACTGATGGATCAAATGCCTCTATGTATAGACCCAGAAAACAAGCATAAGGATGAATTCACTCGTCATGTTGATTCTAGATTTATGGGTGAAAGCATACAACAGCATCCGCCACATGTCCCTCCAACTGAGCTTCCAGCCAAGTATTACCATGATTAAGCATTTTTCCAAAGAAATGTTGCATACACACTCACTTCATCAGATGAGGATGGTGATAGCGTGATTGAAGAGGATTTTGTCCCCATAAATCTGCATAGATCACAGAACTCTCCTACTTCTATTCTCCGAGCACAAATGAATGCTCATCATCATCATGTAAGTAAGAAATCTTCAAAATTATATATTGTTAATGCTTTTGTCCCTGTAAATGCTACATCTACTACTTCCACATCCAAACCTTCCTACAACACTTTCTATAAGAAGATTGGAGTGCTAGAGAAAGTGGGTTCTTTCCCAATCTGGTCAATTGATGGAAACTCTCCCAAGGGGATAAAGCTCCTCATCTATATGATGTACGCCTACATTGGACAAAGAATAGTAGAGAAGCCCCAGACCAACAAAATAGATATTCTTAATGCTATGATGCATGGTTTTGTTGGTGGCTTAAAGCAGTGGTGGGTATCTGTACACCCACATGTAAAAATGGCAATTGTTCAACATACAAATCTAGTTCAAATTTTCTTTGAACTCTTATTGGATGAATTAGTAGGCAACAAGCTTGATTAGGTGCTTGAAGCACGTGAGGCCCTTTTCAAGTCTAAGTTATGTGACCCTAGAATGTACAAATAGTATCTTATCTATATGAGAGACCTGCTATATGAAGGACTTGGCGCACATGACAACTCCATGAAAGAGCATGTGGTATGTTCATTCCCCGAGCCAATTCCATTTTATTGTAAGCAGAACATGAAAAATGAAAATAGAAACTTCATAGATAGTGTTGGGCAAATAATTCAAACAATAGAGCAAACTATCAAAGAGGTTTGCCATCATCAGAAGATGATGCAGAGCTCAACCAGAAGTTCCCCCAATCCATCTGTAAAATCTCTCCTAAATTTGATGCTGATTTTGGATGTGAAAAATATAATTGTGAGACTACTACCAGAAATGGCTATACTAGCCATCGACATTGGCATTCTTCTAACCGGTTTCACATGAATTTAAGTCTTACTTCAAGAAGAAAGACTATGGCCACAGATCTTCTCGACATTCAAGACACTCACACCACCATTGGTGTGGGAAATCTTATCATAGATATGATAGATCAAAGGAATATGAAAATGACTCAAAAAAGAAGGATCTCAAATGCTACATTTGTGGAAGTTCGTATCATTTGGCGAACAAATGTCCAAAGAAAGGGGAAGCACAAGCCAAATTCGCAAAAATCAATCTGCACCACTATAATTCTGACTCTTTAGAAGATTATTCAGAGTATTCTGACACTGAAAGCTATTATCCTTATGATAGTGAAAGATGACAGTGCAAATAGTGCCACTTCTAGCAACACTTCTTGGCATACCGCCAACTCAGATACAAGTGATGCTACAAACTATAAATCTAATACAGGATCATATTTCATTGAAGACTTTGAGGATGATGTTGTTCATCCTGACAACTTTCAACCTATAAATGCACATGCAGTGCATTTTCTCGGCAAAAGGAACAAATTGTTTATGGTTGTTGCCTCTACTTCTCATTTTAGAAGTGATTCTAATTTCAGGAGTGATTCTTCGAGAAAATCCAAAGGAAAGCAAGCAAAATAGAGTTCATCAAAATTAGATGATTCTAATACTACAACAACTTCATCTTCCAAATCAAAAAAGCATAAGAACAAGGTGAGACAAGAGCTTTTCTCTAATCCTCATGATTTACCAAAGCTAGGCACACTTGGGCCAGAAACAAAAGGCCAAGCAAACGTGTTCGTGCACTGCAATCTAGAGAAACTTCACCAACCAAGGATTGCATTAGAGTTATTATAGTCTCTCTCCTCTGTAACCACTAGAACAAAACAAATAGGTGAAGAAATGATAAATGCTTTTCATTTGATGCAACATGAATTACATTCCTTGTGTAAAGTATATAGAAGAAATTTGGTAAGCCAAAAAGAATAAACTCAAGGCACTACTGCAATTCTCCAAGAGTGAAATTCTTCTACTCCAAATATTCCAACCACTCCTATAAATCAATTCCGATTAGCTCAGCCATAGGTGTATAAAGTTAATGCTCTCAATAGTGGTGGTCCCATACCAATGGTTTGTGTAGAGCTGAAAACATGGCACAATTCTCTCTTTATGTTGATGCTTTACTAGATACAGGCTCCAGTCTTACAAAAGCCCCTTTTGAGCTTTTCCCTAAAAGCTCTATCAAGGCCACTACTCCTATTAGAGTGGAACTATCTAATAAGAAGATAAGTATAAGTACACTCATTCATGTCACACACGCTTACATCCAACTTGGTACCATAAAACTTCCCATTGAGATACAATTAATGAGGGAAATGAGGTATGACCTCCTTATTTGAATAGACATCCTTCAACACTTGGTGCCCTATATGTTTTGGTTCAATCATTTCACTATTTTTTACAAGGGGAAAAAGGCAGACATGCCTCTTCTACCAAAAATTGGTAGAACAATCTACTCCATCATAGAATCTACCCCTTCACAAAAGGCTGCTGTTGGAAACCAATGGATCAAGAATGAATTGCATATACATGCAAAAGCAATACAAAAGATACATGACCATTTGAAGACTTTCATGCATGATGATCCATTAAAATACAGAGAAAAGTGGGCCATCTATGCTATTTCTCTCCCTATCCAACCAAATGCCATCCCCACCAAGGCAGTGCATTCAAGAATGAAAGATGAAGACCTCGTACTATGTAAAGAAGAAATACAGACTCTTCTAGATAAAGGGCTAATTGAGTCCACTAACTCTCCATGGGCTTGTCAAGCATTCTATGCCAACAAGCATTTTGAACAAAAGCGAGGCAAGAAAACAATGGTAACAAATAACAAGCCTCTAAACAAATATTTGATTGGTCATGGTCACCCAATCCCTCTCAAGGACTTGCTATTGAAAAATTTTAAAAAAGCTAATATTATTAGCAAGTTTGATTTAAAATCAGGTTTTTGGCAACTGCCTACCAAGGCCGAAGACCAATATAAGATTGCATTCTGTGTCCCTCAAGGACACTACCAATGGACTGTCCTAGCATTTGGGACAAAAATTGCCCCAACAAAGTTCCAGGAATGGACAAACCACATCTTTGCTAAATTTCCTTTCTACCTAGTCTACATCGACGATATTCTTGTTTTTTCAGAAATTGTACAAGAGCACATTGAGCATTTGACTCAATTTGCAAAAGCTATTGAAGATGTTGGCATGGTTCTATCCCCAACCAAATTCGTCAAGTTCCAGGCCAATGTGGAATTCTTGGGGTTGGAAATTAATCAAGGAACAATTAAATTGCAGGATCATGTTCTTACAAAATTTTTAAATATGTCAGATATCCTGACCAGTGTTAAGCAATTACAACAGTTCTTAGGTTGCTTGAATTGCATTAACTCCTCCACACCTAACATTGCCAATTACTCCAAGAACCTTTACTCTCTCCTTTAGAAAGACAATTTCCAATGACAACCAATTCACACACTAGCCATCCAACATATAAAAAACCTGATTAAGCATCTTCCTCCTCTTCGTTTACAAACAAGTTTACCACTAGTATTGTATACAAGTGCTTCTGACTCAGGCTGGGGAGCGTGTCTATGTGAAGAAGAATCTTCTACACTATTTCCATGGAGATATGCTACAAGAATTTTCTCTAGTACCCAGCAAAATTACCCTTCCTATCAGCAGGAGATACTGGCTATGATAAAAGCTATCAAAGATTTTAGATTCTTCATTGAGTTTGTTCCTTTCACTATCCGAATAGACTTGAAGCATGTGCCAGGGTACTTGACAAGGAAAGCTCCCAATGAAATCGAGAATAAAAGACTCTTGACATGGTCACTCTTTTTTGATGCCCTAGATGTCACATTTGAACACATACTTGGCATCCAAAACACTATTGTAGACCTTTTATCTTGACGACCCCCTTGACAAATGAAAAAGTAAAAGTATTGTACAATATTCCCCATGACATTGATTGTACACTATCTTTTTTTCCCACCAAAAGGCATCAAGATGCTCTCAGCAGGCCACACTACTAAGATGCTATCTTATCTCTTTGCGTGGAAGCCTTGTAACTCTTTCTAAAAACCTTTAAATACCCCATTTGTATACTCATGTAGCAAAATGCAATTAGAGAGCAACTCACTTTCAACATTTGGTCTTTTGAGTTGAAGGTATCTAAGTTTTCTCACTTTGCAAGCATCTAGTCTTTGTATCTTCATGTGTTCTGAGTTTCACGCTCTTGTTCAAGATCAGAGTGTTCTTCCTGGTCCGTCTTTTTTTATTATTTCCATTGTTTTCACCTTTCGATGTGCTCACCCTGTGTTTGGTATCAGAGCAAATTTTCACTAACCAACTTGAGAGAAGTAAGGCAGTCAATGGCATCGTGAGGTCTAGGCAGTGATGTGTTCTCCTCTACTTTGAAGACACTGTCTGAGTATTACAAGTCGTTGAGCAATTCGACAATCATCACGGATGAATCTCAACGAAGCTCCAAGTGGATTCTATCCGGGATAGGTGCATCCCATATCTATGGTGAGAATTAGATCTTTAAGTTTAAAGCTTCAACCTTGTATATTGAAGACCAAGGAATACTCATAGTAGGTGATTCACTCTCTGAGGATCAACATGTTAATCTATTATCCCTTGTTTATCCAAAGATTCAAAAACATCAGCATAAGAAGGACTATCCCTATATCCACTTATTGTACATAGCTATTGGAATCATTCCCCTCTTCTGTCAATGCCTTAGTGCCTCTTGCATGGCTGCAATACTAGATACACGCCATCTACAGCTACATGATATGATAGTAGGTGCAGCTGTTTCACCTCTATCTAATGGACCAATTTTCTTTGAATTGCGTCCTAACTATGTAATTGCTATTGACGATCCATACTTATCAGAATTATTAATGCTCCATATTAGAACCATGGGTTTACAAATGAAAGCATCCTCTGCTCATCTTGCCATATAGTATAGAATGGTATTTAGGTGCATGCCAGTAGCTATACCTAGAGTTGTAGAAGGAGTTAATTTTCCTCTAGACAAAGGTTAGAGACTATCATCATGAAGTCTAATGAGATTACCCAAAGGTTTCTTCCAGATTGTGTAAATTGGTTTGAGATAGAATTACCACATGAATGGAAGTTGGACATCTCTTCACCGAAAAAGAAAGAATTACTACCCCCTAAAGTATCAAAGTTTAAAATATTAAAGGTAAAACTCTATTTTTTTGTCATAGAAACAAGCTTTAGAGCATGGAGGAGCTCCCCTTGCTCTAGAGCAAGTGCTTCCAAGATCCTCAATGCAACCACAACTAAGGATTTCTCCTTCATAGAAGGCAAATGCTTTAAAATTCCATACACATCCTTGTTCTCATGAAAAAATTGTACATGGAGTGTGCCAACATTGTAGAAAGTTGATTGAGAAAGCTTCTTCATGAATTTTGAATATGAGAGTAATCAGTGTAAGGCTGCTCCTTATCTGAGACCACATGATACCACTTCATGGATTGCTGAAATCCAAGTTGTTAATTAGACACACTTAACCTTAACCGGCTTAATTGAGAAAATGGATTCTCTACAACGGATAATTGATCAAATTCTTGTCTTATGCCAACAATTCAACAAGTCTTCTACAAAGTCTTCAATCTTGCCTGCCAACACAATACCTTCTATTGTGACAACATCAAATGTTACATATTGGAAAAACTTCTCCAATAAGAGGTTTTAAAGGATGGACCTCTCACTTTGTATCTCCCTCTTCAGGTACTCTAGATGTTCACCAAATTTATGCTTCTTCTAAAGGCAAAGAAAAAATGATCATACCTACATGAGAAGGAACATCATGATCTACAAGAACTCATCCAATTTCAAATAAAGATCTTTATTATTATGAAGATCTTGATTTTACTGAAGTAGAATATGGAGATGATATGTTACAGAAAATGCAATGAGCTTCATGGCGTTGTCCTGATTCCTGAGTAGCCAACAACATATCTCTCTCAGGCTCTCTCCTGGGCAACATAGATTAGGATTCGCTAGATTAAGGCTCTCATACCAACAATCCTAAGTAGCTTGATCAAATGCACGTTTTTATGCATATATAATTTGATATGTGTATAGTATACAACAAAGCTCTACCCATTTCTCACTTCAAGCTAAGAGAGAGATATTTGACGTTTGGACTATGCTTGCTATCTATGTTTCAACTTTGATAGAGTTGATACGATAAGCCAAGAAAAAGGAAAGATGCCTCGTAAATAATATTACGATGGCTTGATCATAAATTTTATTGCATTATATTTAAGAGAAGAAGTATCTCCTTTAAGCAGGTTAGGCCACTGGAATTTGATGGCAAGGGCAAAGACATTGAAGCCGAGGTAGAGATTTGGATCGAGACCATGGAGGACTACTTTACTGCCACGAGAACTACCCCCACTAATCAGGCTATGATCACCAAGTTGAAATTGACCGGTGAGGCACGCCTGTGGTGGAAACAAGGGTGTAAAGACCAGGGACTTGCTGAGATAGCTATTACCTGGGAAAATATGAAAGAAGCTGTGTGTGGTCGATATTTGCCACCATCTTATCACACGCTAAAAATGAATGAGTTCTTTAACTTAAGATAGATGGGAATGATCCTGGAGTCATATTACTCAAAGTTTATCTCACTGTTTAAATATGCACCTTCCATGACTATTGCTCAGCAGCTGTCTAAGTTTTGTCACGGATTGAATGCTTCTCTGAACACACGCCTTGAATCTATGCGCCCAATTGATCTGCAAGATGCTTTGATATGCGCAACACCTCTTATTTAAGAGATTCAATCAAAGCCAAGGAATAATAGGCTCTAGAATCAAAACAATGGGACTCCATGGGGCTATGTTAAGCGAGCCCAAGGTTAGCATTCGCCTGGTCAAGGAAAGAGGACCAAAACAAATGCAGTCGGGAACTTCATACCTACGGGAAGTAATTCAAGAGTACCTAGGTGTTTCCACTATAATGAGCCATGACACTTTAAAAGCCAAGGCCTAAAGCTTGGCCAAATTCCTTGCCAAGGACAATACAGAGGTCTGAACCAAGATTCAATTGCAAAAGGAAAAGTATCTGCTGTAATTCTTAAAGAGCTTGAAGAAGAGAAAAACCCAAATATGGAAGCCGATATGGAGAGGGCATCAGTTCACGCCACCCTCCATAAGAAAGGTCCAAATCGCCAGTTTTCGGTGATTTGAACACCAGCAGATAGGGTAAGTCCTTTAAAATTCAGATTGATTGTGGAAGCACACACTCGTTCATATCACAAAAGTGTGCCAAGAAATTAGGTATAGACACAATACCTACATCTAGGTTGCTTATGGAACTTGCCAATGGAAAGGAAATCATGTCTACTCAGCAAACTTGCAAAGTGACATTTAGCTTGGGAAGCAATCTCTCTGAAATGGGATTTAGAAGCATGAATTTAGGGGCCTACGAATGCCTGTTGGGTATGGACTGGCTAATCCCCAATGATGCACATATTCACTGCAAAAAAGACCAGGTGACTTTTCAAAACCTAAAGGGGGAAAAAGTGATGACCCAAGGTGAGGCAAGAAAACCCAAGGTTCAACTAACCAAATCATCCTGGATAATAAAAGGGTTAAGAAAAGGATTACTTGTGTATCTCATAAAATTAAATAAGGTTGAGCAGAATAAACAAGACAAGGGAGAGCTATATTGGCTGAAGGAATATGATGACATCTTCCCAGAAGTGCTGACTGAATTACCACCTTGAAGAGAAGTCAATCACGAGATCAGACTTGAACCATGAGCCACTCCAATCACTAAGAGTCCATATAAAATGTCTATCCCTGAAGCAATTGAGCTAAAAGAGCAACTCAAGTAGTTACTAGATCAAGGATATATCAGACCTAGTAATTCACCATGGGGAGCCCCAGTATTGTTTCAAAATAAAAAGGCGGAACTCTCTGCCTTTGCATTGATTACTGAGGTCTAAACCAGGTATCAATCAAGAATAAGTATTCGATCCAAGACGAGCTACTTGATAGGCTGCGAGGGGCAAGAATCTTTTCCAAGATTGATCTCCGATCTAGTTATTACCAAATAAGGATCAAGGAAGAAGCTATTCCTAAAACTAATAGATTAATGCAAAACATTTTTCGACCTTATCTTTTTGAGTTTGTCCTAGTCTTCTTTGATGATATCCTAACATACTCCAAGAGAGATGAAGACCATGAGCTGCAATTGTGCATTGTGTTGGATGCAATGAAGACGCACAAGCTCTATGCAAAGAAAAAGAAGTGTGCATTTTTCAAAAGACAGATGGAATATATCAGATTCATAGTATTTGTTGAAGGAATCTTTGTAGACCCAGCCAAAGTTAGAGATGTTCAAGAGTGGCAACATCCAACGACACTTAAGGAAGTGAGAAGTTTTTTAGGGCTGACTGGATAATATTGAATTTTCATAAAAGATTATGTCCTAATAGCTGCATCTCTCATTGATTTGCTAAAAAAGCAAATTGCTATTGTATGGACGCCCATTGAGCAAGCCAATTTTAAGCAGTTCAAGAAAAGTTTAGTAATAGCACCCATTTTAAAGCTACTTGACCTAAGCCAAGAGTTTGAGGTCGTAACTGATGCAAGTTCTCTTGCACTAGGTTGTGTGCTTATGCAACAAGGTCAGTCGATAGCCTATTCCTCAAGGAAACTGAAAATCCATGAGAGGAATTACGCCACCCATGATCTCAAGCTATTAGTTGTGCTCTCAAATTGTGGCGACACTATCTGCTTGGAAGCAAGTTTACTTTGGTCATTGACCACAAAAGTCTCAAATGGATATTTACTCAACCAGACCTCAACATGAGGCAACATTGGTGGATTGAAGTCTTGCAAGAATTTGATTTTAAAATCAAGTTCAAACTTGGAAAAGAGAATGTGATTGTTGATGTATTAAGTCGTAAAGCTTTTCTGAATGCACTTATCATGGAAGAGCCATCTAAAGGAGACACTTTAGCTACCATGATATCAATGCCTAGCAATCCAATCATTGAGCTAGCCAAAGAAGAGGTAGACAAGGATCCTAAGTATCAGCTAATGCTTAGAGAAATCCTAGTTAAGGACATTGATCCTAAGCTCAAAGTCAAATATCAAAATTTCACTATGGATGATAGACTTTTCTATTTCAGGACAAGGCTCTGCATTCCCCTTAGTCAAGTGCTGAAAAAGAAGATATTATGGGAATCCCATGACTTCCCGTTCTCAGGACACCCTGGCTATGCAAAAACTCTTAATACAGTCAGGAAAAGTTACTACTGGAAAAGATTGAAGCATGATGTACTCAAATATGTTACTAAATGCCTAAGTTGGCAGCAGGTGAAAGCTAAGAATGTCAAAATGCCAGGAAAGCTCTAGCCACTTGACATTCCACAGATGAAATGGGAGTTCATTAGTATGGATTTCATAGTTGGCTTACCTTTTGTTCAAGGAGGGTATAATTCAATCATGGTGATTTTGGATATGTTGACTAAGGTCACTCATCTTATCCCAGTCAAGACCAACTACAAAGCTTCAGATATTGCATGACTGTTTGTGAAATAAATCTTTAGGCTTCATGGATTGCCTAAACGGATCGTTAGTGACTATGACTCTCTATTTATGTCACATTTCTAGAGAAGCGTATTTGAAGCAATTGGAACCCAGCTTTGCTTTAGTACACCTTACCATCCCCAAACTGATGGTTAAACGGAGTGGGTCAATCAAGTCCTTGAAGATATACTGAGAGCTTATTGTTCCTCTAGAGAATCGACAAGGTGGATACAATATTTGCCCTTAGTAGAATTTTCCTACAATGCGTCATATCACCAGAGTATACAAATGACTTCATTTCAAGCATTGTATGGGCAAGATTGTTTGACACCCCTAAATTTCTCTGATCCAACCCTAAAGTTTGAGACTTCTAAGAAAATGCTAGAAGGCATGGATGATCAAGTCAAAACTATCAGACAAGACATCCAAGCTGCCAAAGACTGCCCGAAAGCTGATGTTGATCTAGGACAGCAAGAGCGTATCTTCTAAGAGGGAGACATGGTTTTCATCCATGTATGCCCAAAGAAGAGTTCTTTGTCATTGGGAAAGTTTAAAAAGTTGAGTCCAAGGTTTTGTGGACCATACAAGGTTCTCAAATGCCTAGGAGCTAATGCCTACAAATTGCAACTTCTTGATCGTGTGAAAGTCCACAATGTATTTTACGTTAGTCTTTTGAAAGCTTATGTGGCAAATCACGATTATATTCTTAATGACCAGAAAATCGTAATACCTATTCAAGGAGCCCTTGAACTCCAACCTAGCAAGATCCTAGATATTAAAAAGAAACCTTTGAGAAATAGAACTAGTAGAGAGTATATTTTCTAGTGAAAAGACTATCATGGGGAGGATGCCACCCGGATAGAAGAGATAGCTCTAGAAAAATAGTTTCCCTAGTTTCTTTTTCGAGATGAGGACATCTCGATTCCTCTAAGGAGAAGAGGATGTAATATTCCCACCACAACATTTTATATCAAGAAATGGATTTGAGCTTGAGATGTTTTAAAAATTACTCATCGAGCTATCACATAAGTGATCACACATAATTTTTTAAATATTGAGTCTTGCATTAAATCAATTCCGCAATCCGATATGAGAAGATGCCTCAATGTTTCCAACCAACAAAAAGCAAAGACGCCTCGTAAATAATATTACGATGGATTGATCATAAATTTTCCCGCATTATATTTGATTTAGCATACCCGATTCCATTTAACACTTCAAAGATCACATTGATTTCGTAACTGCAAGACAAATAAAAAAAGTCTTAATCAATAGACAAAGAACATGCAAGAACGAGCATGATATTGAGTAAGTTAAGTATTAGCGAGTATGGCATGACTTTATAAACTAGATAAGTCATGAGGTAACTTGGCAAAAACCACCAAATAAAGTCATTTTGAAGAAAAAAAGATGTTTTTGAAAAAATAGGCAAAAAATCATGACGTTTTTTATGCCTAGAAGGAGAGAAAGCATTTTAAAATCATCCCCATCCCACTATCCAACACGTAGGATGCATTTTTTATAAATCTTACTTAGCTCTTGACAAGTAGCCAAAAGAATGAGTCGACTACATGCTTCCCCTTATGGTTATAAATACAACCCCTCTCCTTAACAAAGAAAGCAAGAAGGAAGACCTCATGATGATAGAAAAATTTCTCCACTTCTCTTTTCCATTCTAGTTTGAGCCTTCAAGGAGGAAAATACCCCTCTTCTACCTCATTTTCATTTTCTCTATCCCTTGTTACGCCTTCCTCCCATATACCCATATTGCTAAGAAAAACGCTGGCGAATTTTTTCTAAATGATCACTAACTCTCCCTGAACTACCACGCCAATTTCACCTGACATCCATGGCTCCACGAGGTCGTAGAAATTCAAAAATCCAATTTGAAGCAAGGGAAGCAAAGAGCGTGATCGATGGAGAAAATGACGTAGTAGGAATTGGCAAAGCCCCCACTATAGCAAACATGAGAGAGGTAACATCTCGTTGATTTGAAAAAAATAATGTTTTATAAGCTTATTGCTATATTTGGCTTTAAATAATTATAAACACATTTTAAAGAAAATACATATAAACTACCGCTTAGGAAAATAGCCTAAGTAATATGATAATTAACTATTCAGTGAAAAGACTCTTTCACTTGGAAAAGGATTATATTCTTGTCATTAAGAAAATATCTTAAGTATGATATATTTCTTGATTTATTGTTATTTCATTAACGACGCATGTGATCATAATATCAGAAAATGGATAGACAATGTTAGGAAAGGGAATATTTTACAATTTTTTGTTGAAAGTGACTTTCTCTATTTCATTTTGCTAATGATAATAGACACATATGAGTTTTATAATAATTTATAGAAAATTATTTAGATAATATAATGAAATATAATCAATGCATTAAATCAACAGAAAATTACATAGAAAAATATATACTAGATATGCATAAATGAGGTGAGTGGAAATATAGTTTGATGTATGGAAGATAAAAGAAAAATTGCACTCATGATTTTTGCATTGCTTAAAATAAAGTTTTCATAAAAACAATCAGCATTGCACTTAGGACATAGCTAAATGAAAATTGATCTTTTTAGATAACCTTGCAAGTTCGAAAAATGATCAGACATAATTGATTAAACCATGGAATATGAGTAGAATAAAATAAAAAATATTTTCTTACTGAAAATACATGAAAAGTTAATATTAATGATTATATTAGTGAGAGCGTCAATATCATGAGTTGACCCACATAGTATGAATCAATGAGAAAACCTAATCTAAAATATCGAGAATGTTGAAGCAAAAACAATTATGTAGTACTCGACAACCCTAAAACTATCAATGTCAAAAAAACAAATAAATATCGGAAGTCTATAGGACTTGTTGGACATTGATAAGAATTTGTCAATACAAATTCTAAAGTTTAAATAGACTTGGAAAAGCATTTGAAATCCTACTAAGTACGGGTTAGGGCATGACATTTCATGAATTGCCTACCATAGGTATAAATGCCCATATTATCTTTTAAGACAAAAATACCAAAATTTTCATATGGATAATAGACTTCAGATTCGTGAAATAAACCAGAGATCCCAAAAAAGAGTTACAAGTAGGAAGCAAAACCCTAAGATTAAGGTGGGACCTTAAAAGAGAATTCCTAAATTTGGGTGGGGCTACTTCTTATGCTAAAAACACTTGCTGTTGTTTTTTTAAAAAAAATTGTGCATGCATTGATGGTTGCACAAGAAAGATTGATTATGCTTGTAGCAGTTAGATCTGATTGTAAATATATAATTAGGATAATAAGAGGAAAGATCGCACTGTGCCTCCCCCACGACTAGACGCGGAACCTTGCTCTAAGGGGGATTGTTTTGTACCACCGTGAGGAGCTTTGGACCGGCTTTGATCGCGAGAGGTTTCTTGGTGAGGAATCGGTTAGGTAGGAGGAGGCAAGAGTGCTAGGGGGGCTCTGGCCGTAAACCTCTCCATTGCTCCTAAGAACTACTTGACCCTCACGCGAATCATGATGGGATCCTGGAGTCCCTGGTACTAGTGAAGGGATAGAAATCTTGAAGGGTTTGTTTTCTTCTGCATAGACAAAATGGATTTTCCGATGAATGGAGGTTTATCTTCTGCGCTTAGTAGAAGGGAAAAATCATTATAAATAACTTTGTGAAATAATAAATAAATATATTTAATCAAAAGACTATTTTTGTCTGTCTTTATGTTGTATCGTAAAATTATCTAAAGGAACGTATGATTACAGATTAATTAATGAAGCTACTTTCATATGCCTTACCTACGGTCAGGTCTTAAAACCTTGATCAGTAATTATCTTAGGGGAAAGGTGCGGTGGCTGTGTCAAAACTGCATTAAGGTTGAATCCTAACCAGTTGCTGGAAAAAAGTGTTGCACTTCATGAACCATGGGTAACTATGATCGCTCTGATTGGATGAGAAGCCCTTGTGGGACACCTCCGATGGAGCTAGTTGATGCATTACCTTTCATTATGGGATGGACTTTGGGAAACCTAAACAATAGACCATGTGCATTCTCACGAGTGCCAGACAAAGCCGTCTAGGATAGTTCCTTGATGGACCACTTAAACGTGCTGCCAAGGAATTGTTGGGTAGGCACGCGACATTCATGATGATAGTCTGACCTTTGTCTTGAGGAGAATTAACTCCTTCCACAACTCTACGTATAGCTAGTGACATGCACCTAAATACCATTCTATATTGTATGGCAAGGTGAATAAAGGATGCTTTCATATGCAAACCCATAGTTCTAATATGGAGCATTAATAATTCTGATAAGTATGGATCATCCATAGCAATTATGTAATTTTGATGCAATTCAAAGAAAATTGGTCCATTAGATAGAGGCAAAACAACAACACCTATTATAATACCCTAAGTGGATATAGGGATAGTCCTTCTTATGCTGATGGACGATAGGCTCTCCAACCAATCCTTATACTGGTTAGATTTACACATTCTTTGTGTTCTTTTTTTTCCTCCAAATTTTCATAATAGTGAAATGTGTTGGACGGTTTTAGTCATGACACATGGGCAGACCAAATTTCTCGATGCCCGTTCAGACCTTTGCAATGGTATCGGTTGGGATATCTGACCACTTCTCCATGTTTATTAGTAATCTCTAGGTGTTCTCAGAGAGCCTTGTTAATCTTCTATTATTATTATTATTATTATTATTACTAGAAAGAAGCTTTGGGAGGGAGGACATGTGTCATTCCAAGCCTTCCTTGAGAATGTATTTATGTGCCGGCCTGCATGCCCAACTGCGAACACCCATGTGCAATGGGTGCTTTCTTACGTTTGTCTTGTATCACATATGCACAATCCCACGATTAAGAGACCCTGCAAAGAGTATAAAAGAAGGTATGGGGAACACAAGGCTCAAACCTTTCATTGCCCTAGCGCCTCAATGAAGGGTGACAACCACTATAAAATCTGATACACTACAAACCTATCATTAAGATGGACTTAAGGGGACGTACATGAACATGTACAAATATTAGATTAACTTTATATTGGCATATAGATATTACTATTATAATGATGTTTATATAAATTACATCAGTATAAATATAAATTACGTATTGATATTATCGTAACATAAGTCTCGGCTAAAAATATTGATGTATATATATAAACATATATCTAAAATAATGTGTGTGTGTGCATGCGTGTAATGATATTAGATAAACCTTATATATATATATATATCATATAAGGAGTCATCTTCATCTTCATGATTGAGGGTAGTAGTATTAGCAAGATCATCCAGCAGCCTAGATTCTTCATCTGAAGAGTCTAGATAGCCTCCATAGATGCCCCTATAGTCATAAGCGAGTTTACAACAATTCTTTTCAATGCCATCTAGATGCCACGTAGTCTCTCCACAAGGGTATTTTCAATGGCATGCTGGTGAAACCTAGATCTTTTCTGATAATGTCTCTTCATCAAGGCCAATGCACACGAGAAAATTTTACATCATTTCATTGAAAGTCCTCCATTGACCAAGGATAGAAGGTGGTGTATTTAGGGATGTCCTATAGTAGAGTAGAACTAGAGGCAACATGTTCATTGATGGTTCTAGTAGAATTAATAGCTGGTATAGCTTAGAGGTTGTTTGCCTCTTCTTCCTCATCCTCATTATCCTCTTCAAATTCCATTTCAAAATCCCAATACATGAGATCACTCATGGTAGGGGAAGAATGAGTAAAATGGTCTTTAGCTAAAAGGGAGTTGATTTTGTGGAGATTGGGTAGGTGGAATTGATTCCCCTTTCCCCATCTTTCCCCCACCCATCCCCTTTCCACCCCACACACACCCCCTGCCCCCCTAAAAAAGTGTGCTTTTGAAAATAAGGTAACCCCCCCGAGTTAGTACCCTGAAAAACAAAAGTACTATGTTTACTTATTGAGGCTCATCATACCCTTTTGTAAACTGATACAGGTCAATTTTGTAAATTAACAATAACCTTCTATAAAAATCATGTAAATGAAATATAAAAACCCCTTATGTAAATAAATTTATACATCTTAAAATATTTCCTTCTGTGAATGTATATATGTAAGCTTGTCTTTTTTTATATTCCCCTTTTTTGAACTCACGTGATACACATTTTTGTACACAGTGATAGTCCCGAGGTTTTAGGTAGAGCTCTGTCTTGCTTTGCAACTTTCAAGATGCATGCTTTAAAGATTTGACTAGCTCAAGTTATAGGACCATGAGTGCCTCAAACCTTTTGGTTCTAAGAATTGTGTATATGTATGTATGAATACAAGAGTAGATGTAATGCTGAGTAATGTGTGTGTGTAGAGGGGTGTGTGTGAGTCATGTGTATGAGTATGTAAAGAAGAAGCAAGGATAAGTAGTATGTGGCACGTGTCTATGTATGTACTATGTGTATGAGTACTTATGTACATGTGGTGAATGTTTCTATGTATATCCCATAACTTATAAATACTATGGTGAATTTAATATATTTATTTCAATATTTGTTTTGCATGAATGGCAAAAGAGCCTTCAAGATCTCGATATACCTTAGAAATGTTGGCGAATAAAAAATTTTGGAGTTATAACTCAACCTACTCGAGTTTCAAAAAAAAATCTGAAAAAAAAAGTATAGCCATTTGGGGACATATAGCCACTAAAATCATCTATGCTATGCACATTTAGCTAAGGTGCATAATATGGATGCTATTGTCAAGGAAAAGAGAAGAAGGGATGAAGATGCAAGTCCTTCCACTACAGGTCCTTCAAAGTGCATGACATGAAGTAAGATAGAGCAACAAAATGTTGCTAAAAAAGCTAGATTGAAACATGTAATGGAAGATGTCTCACATGAAAAGAAACAAGAGGGAAAAAAGAGAGGCAAGCAATTTGGTTGCAAGTTGCAATCTAACATAGAGACAACAACTGACATAAAGAAAGTGCTTGAGGAATGCATTATTGGGAGCATGGTTGAATTTAGGCTTAGTGAGGTTCTCAACATTGCAAATCATGAATTCCATGATGTAATAATAGATATCATTAAGCAAAAAATGCAATTTATAGGAGAACATACTCAAGCATTGTTGCAGATTGAAGAAGACATGGATTCATGGGTATTTAGTTGAAATCTATTGATAATTCCATTGCTATCATAAAACAAGATGATGCTAAAAATGGGTTGTATAAGGTGGAAAGAATGATGTCATGGCTGAAAATGTTATGGTGGGTAGTATATACATAAGGGAGTTGTGTAGCAATAGGTTCATGAGGAAGATGATACTCACTTTATTCCTAATATCCACTACTCTCGTGCACAGTAGGCAATAGCTACAATTGAAGCTGTTGTGAAGATAGGTGAGCAAGAGATGCCATATATTGCTCTCTTGGACCATGGGTCCAAAATTAATGTACTAACACAAAATTTGTATGAGAATGATGGATGGCTAGTGGATATGGATTGTGGTTGGTGTATATGGGCTACAAACAACTCATCAAGATGGCTCTATGGTGCATGCCTATGTATTTTAGTGACTATTGGAGATGTTTGAGATGAATATCACTTCTTTGTGTAAGATTCATACAGTTAACTAGTTAACTTGGGGAACCCATACACTGTGGAATCAAGGATGGAAACTAAGGTGATAGATGATGGTCCTTCTTATGCTCATGTGCAAAGTAAAGATGGTAGAAGGGAAATTCAATTTTTAACTATATGTGTCAATCATCCCATAATTGGGATACACTTAGAGATTACTTGGTTCCGTCTAATTCTAGAGAAGTCAAGGGTTTTTGGACAACACTGTTGTAAATGGAGGCTATGGCAACATTGCTTAAAGACATGTTTGCCTCCAAGAAAAGGGAAAGTTGTCTTTGTGGCTAGTTTTCAGGAATGGACACCAAGTAGTGTAGGTAGACTCGAGAGTATTGCAGCCATGTGTAAGGTTGAAATGGGTTATGTACATTAGGTTGAAAAAGAGTTGAAGAAATATGGTATTTTGGTTGCAAAAAACTATATTTTGTGGCTATTTGCACTGCTAAATTTTACTAATACATTAGCTATTACTACAATAATTAATGCCAATAAGAGATTGAAAAGCATGCCATTTATGTGTGTACTTTGATATTTGATGTCATAAGTGAATTTCCTGAACAAGAATGTAAAGGGTTGCAAAAGAGTAATGAAGAATTTGTAGAAACAAAATATAAAACAATTGACAAAAAGGTTAAGCTCGTGGCTTTGCCTTTACCCCTAGATAGTGATGGGCTAAATGAGAGAGTTGAAGTTTGGATGTAATGGTTTTCTCTTGGTAGCAATAGTAGCACAGTAGAAAGGGATTTTTTAATGTAGATATTAGCAAAGAATGAAAAGGATTTTGCATTTTAGCCTACTAAAATTGGCTACGCTGGATCTGACTATTGTGGCTCCAATAGTGATCTTTACAGTGCCGCATGTTCCATGGAATCTTAAGCCAATTCCTGTGTCTCATGTACACTTGCCCAAGTAGATGGAGCTCTTAAATGAGAAAATTAGGATGAAAATTTTGGAGTCATCTTTAGCTCCATACTCTAATCCTTTGCTTACAATCCCAAAGAAGAATGGAGCATTGCGATTTATACAGGATATGTAGCTAGCCAAAGTCATAATAAGGAATATACTAGTGCAAGGCCTATTATAGATGAGTTTGCGAAAGCCTTTGCTAGCAAGGCTATGTATTCCATGGGGGATTTACACTTTGGCTATAATCAAATTCAACTTGCATTAGAGAGCTGAGATATCACTACTATGAAAATATGACTTGGCTTGGTGTACATGTGTACCCTTCCACAGGGGGACTATTAACTCAGTTACCCGCATGATGAATGTGATGCATACGTTCTTGAGAGACTATATCCCACAACTCACAATGCCCTCTCCTAACGATATCCCTATTAGGACTATAAAGTACAAGAAAAGATTGAGGAGTTGGATGACATGGGTTGCAGGATGTTTGTTACTGACCACATAATTGATTGTGAGAAGATTTCGACTTGGTTAGAGGAAATGCATCTCACTCTATCAGGTGCAAAATTTGTATTTGGTGTCGAGGAGATGCTAACTATAGGGCATATGTGTGGCCCCTATGGCCAAAATCCTTCACCAATTAAGATTGATGTGATTAGCAGGATGCAAGAGGTATGCTCTAATGTATCAGAAGTCAGGATGTTTTTTTATGCATGCGTCTTCTATTTGATATGGACCCCTCATTTCATGCATGTGACTGAAATTCTTTATCAAATATTAAGGAAGGGTCAAATTTTTCATTAGGGAAGGCAACATAAAAAGGCTATTTTAAAGCTAAAGAAGTTGTTAAATTCTACACCAACTTTGAAGAAGGTAGATTTTTCAAATGGAAGGCCTACATCCTTAGTGTTCATATGAACCCTATTGGCATTGGATGGGCAATGGGACAGGATGATGTTGAAGTGAATATATATACTATCAGATTTAGAGTAAAGATGATAAAACAAAGATATCCGCAAGTAAAGAGGAAGCTTTATGAAGTAGTTATAGCTCTTAAATGTGATAGAGAGTATTTTATCAATACTCATGTAGTGGTGGGAGACAAATTGTCTATCGTTAGATTGGATATGATAACTAGTTGTGATAGTCTTGATATTGCCATGTTTCATTTGATAGCTTATGTTAAGTTACTTAACCCTGATTTATGACATATTGCAATGAGGAACAACTCATTGGGGCTGATATGTTATGATGAGCATGCTATGAAGATGAAGACGGCATGATGGATTAGGATAAAGAGGAGTTTATTACTAAAATTGATGAAATTATAGCAAGGGTTGATTGTATAGCTATTGTATATGCAAGTATAGGTGTCTTAAATGATGGTACAACTATAATGAATGCTAGAACAATAATAAATTTAGCAAGTACAGTAGGTACACTACCTAGGAATGTTGTTTTTGTTGCAAGAAATTCATCAGCAACAACAAAGAAGGAGTTTTCAGCCAGGAAAGGTAGGTATAGTAGGAAAAAAACATTGAAAGTATTATGACTGCAAGGCAGAACAACTCAGCTATTTAGGCTAGCAACGATTGTTTCGAGGAAGCATCACTCAAGCATTGAATGCTGATCATCAACAACAATTATTATTCTAGGGGAAGAGGATTGAAACTTATTATATATATCCATATTATATAAGCTGGTGGTCAAAAAAAGCCCACATTAAGAATCGGGCAAGGAAGGCAAGGAGGCACACCATCTTTTCTCCTTCCGAAGGCCCTAGGCATTTCATCTTTCACCACGACTTTACCCCATTGAGACGACTGGTCCCAGTAGCTCTCTCTCTCTCTCTCAACCCCCTGACCCAAAATTCGATTTTCTCCAAACTCTCCCACCCAAAAGTTAATTTCGGTGCAATTAGATAAAGCTACTAAGTAGGGTACCATTTAAATCCTAAGGTGTACAAATTAGCTTTAGGTATTATTAGACAAAAATTTACATGATGATATAACTATTAGATATAGTAATGCATATCTACACGATAGAATATAAGATATTTATGCTTTGTATATATTGATATAATAATTAAATTTTTTGTGTATCTCTATATGTATACATGCTTGTATACTATAACAATACATATATGAATGGGTGTACCGTTTTTATGCTCTTATATGCATGTGAGAAAATATGTGCTCTAGTGATGGGTTACTCAAATGCGGAGGGTTATTGATAAAATTTTTACTCAAATTTGTGTTCTAGTGAACTATACCATTGAAGAATATGGAATGAAAACATAATATGCATGCGTATATTATTGAAGGAGAGGTGGCCAATCATTAGGACATAATGTGCCCTACATTATAAGCCAATTGCTACGCCCAAAATAACAACAGAATAGGTAATTAGCTGGTTTGAATTTCCATAAGACTAACACCATCAACATACATACCTCTCTCTCTCTCTCTCTCTCTCTCTCTCTCTCTCTCTCTCTCTCTCTCTCTCTCTCTCTCTACGAGCATATCAAGCAAAACATCAAAATAAGGGAGCAAATGGCAAACTTGCTTATTACAGTATGCATATCTATCCTTTATGTTGGGAATCCTACATGCAGGCAGAGGCACACACGCAGCCATACATAGCCAACCCACTCTTAGTGGTATTTAGATGGCGTATTTGCATGACTTTGAACTCAATCACACACTTTATTGATTGAGATAAGTGCATGGAGTGTGCAAGAGAGACGAGGTTATGCAAGCTGTGTGGACTACAGAGTGTAGAATTAGAGGAGCACATGATTATGACATGCCCAGCATATGCACACATATGGGCTGACTTTGATATCCCTTTACAGAGGCAACTTCATCAGTTTTTGACCACTACTCCTATATCAAAGTTAGGGGCACTCATCACCTGCATGTTATGCTTTCGGGAGAACCACACTGCATAGATCATTCTTTCACCAAGCTACCCCTTTCTTACCATGGGGGGGAGAATCATTATATATCTAAAAATGTCCCATGGGTCATAATTTGGCCTTCTGTGGATGATAATAAACTACTCTTCTCTCTCTCTCACACACACACACACACACACACACACACACACACACACACACACACACACACACACACACACACACACACACACACACACACACACACACACACACACACACACACACACACACACACACACACACACACACACACACACACACACACACACACACACACACACACACACACACACACACACACACACACACACACACACACACACAAACTAGATAGGACCAATACACATACACACACACACACACACACACACACACACACACACACACACACACACACACACACACACACACACACACACACACACACACACACACACACACACACACACACACACACACACACACACACACACACACACACACACACACACACACACACACACACACACACACACACACACACACACACACACACACACACACACACAAACTAGATAGGACCAATACACATGCTTAAAGACATAGAGAACAAAAGATCAAAGATTTCACAATTTTATAAGAGTACCATAAGAATATAACGATTTGGCATTCCTCCTATTTTGAGACATGGGCTTCTTCATCTTCTTTCTCAGTTGCTCTAGCATCAAGTTGCTCTTGCATTAAGGGCCGTTTGGTCTTGGGTGGAGCCATGAAGGATGATGTTGTGGATGATCCTACCAATCCAGAAACTCTTCTTTTAGCTAGCCATTTTTCAATGAAAGGCTTAGCTCCTTGTATGATATTTCCAAATCCATCATTAGTGGGCACAAAAGCTTGTGTATTGCACATATCTTCTAGACTATGAGCTTTCAGAGCTTGAAGTTGGCTCAACATCTTTTTCATAGAAGAACACGCCTCAGAAATAATCTCCATGTCACCCCCCACCAAATCAAATACATCATGGCATAGATTTTGCAATGCTGTGGATGGGTGGGTGTCTTCATGGGAGATATTAATCATAGTTGTATCCATATCTTGGAGATTATCCACATTCAACGTGGTTGGAATGTAAGGATCATGTGCAGCCTCATCCTATATCACATGAGAGTTACTTATAAGTCCTTTATATTTGCCTCTTGGTTCCACACCTTTATATAAGTCCATACATTGTGCCACCATTGTAGTATTCGGCACCCCTATAAGAAGTAGCACCTTGATTTGATGCTTACATATGTTCCCCAACTCTACCCACTTGCATGTACAACATGCCTATTGACAATACACATCATAAATTGTGTATTCAATAGTGTCTTTGGACATGTTTCTTACATATGCACATGAAGCCCTTGTACCAGTCATTTCGAATCTAACATACTCGATTGGAATCTTCGAAGCCCTCTCATATGAGTTAGCCACTATCTTTTCAATGTTATTGTTTCTCACAAATCCACTTTCTTTCATAGCTTGCACATACCAATAATATGGAAGAGGTGAACTTGTTAATTTATGAAGGAGCCAATCCACCCATCTACCAGTCAACCTCTTTGAGCTATCTAAGAAGTTGTACTTCAAGGTGCCATGGTATGCCTCTATAGGACCATTGGTGTCTTGATCGGAATGTGGAACTGTACTTGTTGCACGTATCCACATATCTTACAACACACATATAATACAAATATTTAAAAGATGTATAAAAATGAAAATATAAGAAAGTAATCTGGAATAGATAATTAGGAGTCCTTACCAATCTTGGGCTTTCAATATGTTTTGTAGTGCAAGAATGTTATCTCATCTGGAAACTTTTTTTAAAATATACCTATCATATCCCTTGATTCCTCCTTTATAGCCACTTCTATTGCCTTGCATTCACCTTTCATGTTCATAATATTTCCTAGAGCTCGAAAAATTGCAGCTCTTTTTGGCCATTCTATGACTTTTTTAATAAGATGCTTTAACCAACAACAATGGACATGCCATATGCACAAATAAATAGGAAAATTAAAGACAACCCTACACACAATACATTTGTAAAAAATGTAATAGTTTTAGTCCATGAATTAAATATTTTTCAAAATGACGTAGGCATGTGAAATGTACCTTAAAGCATCTATCTATGTTTTAGTGTCATCTACCAAAAAAGTTTTTGGCTCCCATGATTTGTGACAATCTAGCATGTGATCCCTAAACTTTATGAGCCAAAATTTTTTAACCTCAAATGTTGCACTTGAGGTTAACACCTAAGCAATTGGGACACTATTTTGATGGGAGTCAAATACAAGGATTGTGTATAAATTGAACTGTCAAATGCAAGTTTCAAATATAAGCAAAATGCATAAAACTCCAAGAAGTATAAACTATAAGTATGCAAGAATAATATTAATAAATTACATTATACTTGTTTGTACCAAATGTTGAATCCATTGCTAATAAGTTGCCATTTCCATATCTGTCACACATATCTCATGGCCATGGTGTTTGAATCCCCAATATGAAATCCTTGTCAGTAGAAAGATTTTGTTCCTGATACACAAGTGTCATTTCCTTGTTTTCAATGCACCATCTCTTTCTGCTTTTAGCATCATTGTCATGTAATTAATATTGGTCGATGGCAAGCTTCCTAGATATATTCATAATATCTTAGATGGAGAGAAAGTCATCTCTTTCCATAGGATGATTTGGATTGTTCCTTTGGCGTTGAATGCACATATTGAATGTGACACTCCAATACTTGTTGTGGTGAATTGTGGTGAAAAACCTTTGTATAACATATTGGACACCCATATTTTTAATCTAGTGATATCCATGGGGAAAATAAGGAATGTGAATCGACATTTAAATCCTCCATTGCAATGCCATGACAAATCATATCTGCATCATTAGTACGATACTGATTGATAAATGAGATAAATGCCAAACTGGTATCATGGGATAGACGAGTCACTATAAAATGACACAAACAACCCTTGTTAAGTTGTCCCATTGTTTTGCGTGGTTGGCATTTTCTTGGTTGTTCTTGATTGGTCAAGATGTCATTAGGACATAAAACCTCCACATTTCGGGTGTCCTAAGGACCATAAGCACACCAAAATCTTTTTTGTAGGAAATGAATGCTGTAGCTATTAGTGTGGTCAAATAACAAGGAAATCGATATGAGTAGCAAAACAATTATATACACTTACGTGATCTTCTCTATCCATGTGTTCTCTGATGGTTTTTTCAATTCATTTAGTTGTCGTCGATGGTGAGAGTACTTTTTGAAAGTTGTAGGAAAATCCATCTTTTTTTATTCCCCTTGTGCAAAATCATTTACTTGACACCATGGAATAATTGCCCTTCTCAAAACCTTATATTGCGATCTCTTGTCATAGATGAGCTGCCATTGTAAATGCTTTGCACTGAATATTCTGACAAGCAATGTCTGGGATTGTGGGCTTGCCATATTTAGGAGAAGAGAGTGAGAATATGGGCTATGTATCTGCACAAAAGTAAAGTTATCCCATCAATATATTTTATTTGATAGACTAAATGTTACTTTCCTCTAAAGTTGTTTGTTTTGTAAATTATGATTAATTTACATATTATTGTACTCTAAAAAAGGAATGCATTAGTGCAAGCTCGACTCTCTCTCTCTCTCTCTCTCTCTCTCTCTCTCTCTCTCTCTCTCTCTCTCTCTCTCTCTCTCTCTCTCTCTCTCTCTCTCTCTCTCTCTCGTGCCATACATTAATAACTTTGAACTTCATGATGTGCATCACTAATGATTTTTTGGTTACCTACTATGATATTTATAATATACACATTCTTATATGAGTAATAAGAAATGTAATAGATGAAATTTATTTTTTGTAGTATATACATTGATGTAGCCTAGCTACATATAGTGGTGTGTGTATTGCTCATAGTATGCATGAAATATAGTTACAACTTCGATTACATTTCATACTTTGTATCCTTAGTAGTTATGTGTGTACCTTTCATCGTAGTAGCTTAAAATGAATGCAATTGAGCAGCTTATATGCATTCATTACATACATTCTTATAGTTCACAATACATACACTCTTATAGCTTAAAATCAGTTAATAGTTTTGTGAGTACCTTATATGCGTTCATTTCATACATTCTTATAGCTCACAATACATATACTCTTATAGCTTATATTCAATAGCACATGCATTCTCAAAACACATAACAAATGTAATAGAGTAGGATAGAACATACATTCTTATTTTTTGCTTGCTCATAAAAATGTAATGGAGGAGCACAAACATACATTCTTATAGCTCAAAATCAATGTCATAGACCGGAATAATGTTGTAGTTCGTACATTCTTATAGGTGATAATCGATTTGCATACATAGCTAAAATAATCGATGGAACATCAATAGTGCAAAACATTGTTTGCACTATAGTTTGCATATAGCCCTAAACCCGATTTAATGGTGCAAAAGATCCATATAATGGGGAGCAAAATTGCCAGGCGTTTTGGGCTGAACAGTAATGAAGCACTCAAAATACTCTCCGGCACCTCAAATCCACGAAGGCCACTTTCTTTGGTTAACTTGATCCTTTCCTTTTCAAGTCTTCCCCAATGACTCACATGGCCGATAGTGGGATTGCTGCCACTGGTGGGCAAATGGACGGAGGTATATGGTGGGATGATATGGATGCACTAGAATGTAGCTCCAAACCTCTCGGTCAGCCTGTGTGTGAGAGGGATAGGTAGATTGGGCTAGGAGGCACACATAAAGAATGGAAAAGGGTGCAGTGCCTTGCCAGGACTTAGAAATGAGAAAAGATGGTGGGCCGTCGGCAAGGATCCCAATTCTTAACGTGAGCCTTGGTCACCAGTAAATACGAAGGAAGAGGAGTGGACTTTGATAGTGGCACTGCAACATGTTTGCTTGGTGGAGCAACGTGAGCCTTGGTCGCCAGTAAATACGAAGGAAGAGGAGTGGACTCGGCCAGTGGTAGCGCAACATGTTTGCTTGACGGAGCGGCGGCTGCATGAAAAGGAACCCAATTCTTAATGTGAGCCTTGGTCGCGAGTAAATACGAAGGAAGAGGAGTGGACTCCGCCAGTGGTAGCGCAACATATTTGCTCGATGGAGCAATGTGAGCCTTGGTCGCCAGCAAATACGAAGGAAGAGGAGTGGACTCGGCCAATGGCAGCGCATCATGTTTACTTGATGGAGCGGTGGCTGCATGAAAAGGAGCCCAATTCTTAACATGAGCCTTGGTCGCTAAGTAAATACGAAGGAAGAGGAGTGGACTCCGCCAGTCGCAGTGCAGCATGTTTGCTTGATGGAGCAATGTGAGCCTTGGTCGCCAGTAAATACGAAGGAAGAGGAGTGGACTCGGCCAGCGCAGCATGTTTGCTTGATGGAGCGGCAGTTGCATGAAAAGGAGCCCAATTCTTAATGTGAGCCTTGGTTGCTAGTAAATACAAAGGAAGAGGAGTGGACTCCGCCAGTGGCAGCGCAGCATGTCTGCTTGATGGAGCAACGTGAGCCTTGGTCGCCAGTAAATACGAAGGAAGAGGAGTGGACTCGGCCAGTGGCAGCGCAGCATGTTTGCTTGATGGAGCGGCGACTGCATGAAAAGGAGCCCAATTCTTAACGTGAGCCTTGGTTGCTAGTAAATACAAAGGAAGAGGAGTGGACTCCGCCAGTGGCAGCGCAGCATGTTTGCTTGATGGAGCAACATGAGCCTTGGTCGCCAGTAAATACGAAGGAAGAGGAGTGGACTCGGCCAGTGGCAGCGTAGCATGTTTGCTTGATGGAGCGCAACTGCATGAAAAGGAGCCCAATTCTTAACGTGAGCCTTGGTCGCTAGTAAATACGAAGGAAGAGGAGTGGACTCCGCCATTGGCAGTGTAGCATGTTTGCTTGATGGAGCGGCGGCTACATGAAAAGGTCAGGAGAAGGAAATTCCAGGGGAGAGACAAGTTTGGCATTCAGAGTGGTACGTAGCCAATTGACCAACAGTGGAAAGACAAAACCAGATTCATGGTTATCATCTATGGTGGTGCTGATAATTTTGCTTGAGCTACTCAACACTTTGAATCTTCAAAGAGGCCATTCGTGGGTCTACGAAGAAGTACGTGTAGGCCTTCGTGTTGGAGTATCTCGAGATATACATGAAGATCTTTTATTTGTAGCTGCAGGAGCCAATTTTAGCAGCTATCAATCCTGATATCGAAGAAGTTTACTTCTTTTGCTAGTGGCATTAGACTATACATTCCTTACTTATTTCAACACGTGCCTTTGGAAGACGGCTAGCACAAACTTCTAGACATGCAACAAATTGTCAAAGTTTCATTTTGTTCATAAATGCTTCAAGAGTTGTTGTTCCATGTCTAGAGTTGGTATATCTTGATTCTCTGGTTGGATGACTAGTTGTGGTGTGGGATAGATCTTGACTTTTGTCTTGTGTTTGTTACATTCTTGAAGGTTGCTAGAAACGGCAGTGCAGACAAAAGTTGAACAATTTTAGGTCTTGCACCAAGCCATAATTTGTTCCAACGCTCCTTTTCCTTTTGTGTCTTGGGTTGTGTGAGGGGTTTATCCTCGATCACCACTCGTGATACAACATCTTGGCAAAATCATGTGGAGGGAAGATGAAAGCATGGCCACAGCTACTCCCATATGCTTTGTGGACTAATAGAACAACTCATAATGTTGTCATGGGATATATGCCGACTGAATTGATATATGGTCAAAAGCCCATGATGCCAATGGCTATTACATGGTGTGTGATACCTTGGAAAGAGGGGTTGAATAGAGAGGAGTTGTTGGTTTTATGCATAAGACAGTTGGAAAGAAGGCCAAAAGACATTAGGATAGCAATGGAGAAATTAAAGGCAACCAAGCTTTAGAATAAGAAACATCCAAGAGTCACACAAGAAGGTAACTGGGTGTTGATTTATGACATCCACATGGAAAATGAGCATAGTGCTAATTTATGATAGCAACTTGGAAAATGAGCTGAGTGCTAATCAAAAAATGTCTAAGCTATGGTTTGATCCATATGTGGTAAGGCATGCATTTGACAATGCTACCTATTCAATTACTAAATTGGATAGGATAGCATTGTGAATTTCCATAGCTAGTAAATGAATGAAGCTCTTTAAGCAAAGGGGATCTACAATATATGAATTCGATGAGTTAGATTCATGTATTGACCTTGATAGTGCGGAAGAAGAAGAAAATGATGACATGGATATGTCAAGATTGTGGGAGAGAAGGAAGGAGTCTCACTTGAAGCTTTCTTGCTTGCACAATGGGGGAATACACACAAGGGTGGAGGCTGAAAATAGTTTTTTTCTTCTTAGTTGTGTAAGCCAAAAGAACTCAAGTACAAAGAAATAGAAGAACCCTATATATGGGTCTCAAACCAAACTCAACTAACTAAGGTGGCATACTAAATGAGCCACGAACTAGAGTAGATAAGGATAGCTATCATGTAGCTATTATTCATGGGCGGTGTACCAACCACGTCTGCAACTGACAAGTCGGTGACATAAATACACAATGGTCACCCTGGCGTATCACGAGTGGAGCTCGATATCTCAACACTCCCCCTCGAGCTCAATCCCAATTCCTGCACACCAAGCAGGTCTCTGAACTTGTGCAGCTTCTCTGTGCCCAATGCCTTCGTGAATATGTCAGCTACATGATCCTCTGTGCTGACATAAACTAGATCAATAAGACCTAGTAAAACCCTCTCTCGCACATAGTGATAATGCACCTCAATGTGCTTTGTTCTAGCATGATAGACTGGGTTATTTGCCAAGTGTATACTACTCATGTTGTCACAATAAATGACAACTGGCCCATTTGTAGACTGATGCATATCATAAAGTAGCTTATGCAACCAAGTTACCTCACATGCAGCCATTGCTGCACCCCTGTACTCAACCTCTGTGCTCGACAAGGCAACTGTAGGTTGTTTCTTGCTGCTCCAAGTGACTGTAGCACTCCCAAAAGAGAACACATATCCACTAGTAGATCGTCTATCAGAAATACTACCAGCCCAATCAGCATCAGTGTATCCATGCAATTGTATCTGAACCCCAGTCTCATAAAATAGTCCATACTGCAATGTGGACTTCACATACCTGAGTATGCGTCTAGCCGCATCCAAATGTGGTTTCCTTGGAGCTTGCATAAACTGACTTACCAATCCAACAGCATAGCTCAAATCTGGCTTGGTAATAGTCATATAAATCAAACTTCCTACTATGCGTCTGTACATAGTATGGTCTTCTAGAAGCTCACCTGCATCTATGCTGAGCTTCACATTCTGCTCCAAAGGAACTGAAATAGGCTTACAGCCTGTCATCCCATATTTGGACAGCATGTCCAATCCATACTACCTCTGCAAGAGCTGTATCCCACTTGGTGATCTAATCACCTCAATGCCCAAGAAATAACGCAGCTCTCCCAAATCCTTCATCTCAAACTTCTGCTTCAATAGCATTTTCACATGAAGGATATCTTCATCACTGTCACCTGTCATAATCAAATCATCAACATAAATGACAAGTAGCATAATACATTTCTCTGTTTTTCTCACATAAAGTGAGAAATCTGCCTTGGAAATCTGAAAGCCAATAGTGACAAGATACTGTCCTATCTTGTCAGACCATGCTCTAGGTGCTTGCTTCAAGCCATACAAGGCTTTCTTCAACCTGCAAACAAACTCAGGATGAACAGCATGCACATAACCAGGTGGCTGCTCCATATAGACCTCTTCTTGCAAATCACCATGCAAGAAGGCATTCTTTACATCCATCTGATGTAAAGACCATCCCTTTGATGCAGCCATAGGAATGACCGCTCTTACGGTTGCCATCCTTGCAACCGGACTGAATGTTTCTTCATAGTCAATGCCATATGTTTGTGCATACCCCTTGACTACTAATCTTGCCTTGTATCTGTTCACAGAACCATCTGCATTGTGCTTCACCTTATAAACCCACTTACAGCCAATTGCATTTTTACCTTTAGGCAAAGGTACCAATTCCCATGTAGCATTTGCTTCCAAGGCATCCATTTCTTCATCCATGGCTTTCTCCCATTTTTCTTTTCCCATGGCTTGCTCAAAAGAAGTGGGTTCTGGTTCTTGTATCACTTTGACCATATATGCATAGTGAATGGCCGTAAATCCATCATATTTCAGCCTATCCACAGGATACCTAGCTCTGGTAGACCTGCGCAAAGTAGGTTCACTCCCAGGTGCTCTCAAAACATCCCTGGTCTTCCTTACTCCAGGTGTAACAATAGAATGAATACCCAACTCATCATCAATGCTCTGTTCTGAGCCACTGGATTCACCATCCACATAAGAGTGACCTGCATTCACATCAAACATGGGCTGATCAACCTTCTCTTTTCCTTTTCGTGATACCTGCATACCACTATCTGCATTACTTTGAGAAGATTCTCCTGATCTCAATCTGCCTGTCCATGGCGAAGAATGTGAACCACTGCTAGAGGATAAGCATACGATGTCTCTGCAGATAAGCATACGATGCAATTTCTGTGGTAACTTTTCACCGACCTGTAGAACAGTGGTCGCACAGCATGAAACTGGGCCTTTTCCTGAGTGCGTGCAGAAAACTTCCGCCTCCAAAACAGGCCCCGAAATGGCCTCAAATAAAAAAAACAAGGTTGCCAAGGGCTAAAGCCCTAACCCGCAGCATATACTGCCCTCTTGTTTCACCGTGAAGGGCGTCTCAACCTGAGACAATGCACTCCTGCACTTTCCGGCTTTGCTACCTGCAGAGATCTGCTCCCAAAACTAAAAATGAAAGCAACACTGCTCCTCTTACCAGAACACCACGATCTTGGCTTGCTTTCTTGAGCTCCTTACCACGAACAAGGCTCTGATACCATGTCAAGATTTTGGGAGAGAAGGAAGGAGTCTCACTTGAAGCTTTCTTGCTTGCACAATGGGGGAATACACACAAGGGTGGAGGCTGAAAACAGTTTTTTTCTTCTTAGTTGTGTAAGCCAAAAGAACTCAAGTACAAAGAAATAGAAGAACCCTATATATGGGTCTCAAACCAAACTCAACTAACTAAGGTGGCATACTAAATGAGCCATGAACTAGAGTAGATAAGGATAGCTATCATGTAGCTATTATTCATGGGTGGTGTACCAACCGCGTCTGCAACTGACAAGTCGGTGACATAAATACACAACGGTCACCCTGGCGTATCACAAGTGGAGCTCGATATCTCAACAGGATATGGATGAGGAAGACTTTGAATCTGCTAAACACTAATACTCAGCATATGGCAAAGGATGTGTAGGTTCAGAGACTCAAGCAAACAAAATTCAGACCAACCACGTGGAACCACTAGCAAAATCAATGAAAAATATGCCACAATTCTGAAGGTTCTCCAACAAGTTAAGGTCATTTTTTCAATGATTCAACAAGATCCAAGGTCAAGCATGGATTATCTCTCCTCCTTGAGTATTTAGGACAATAGTAAATTTTCAATCATTTCTTCAAGATTTCATGGAATTTTCACTCTTTTAAGCTCTTCGAAGCATTATTTTATCCTATTCTTCAGACATTGAACCATTTCCTCCTCTTCAAGCTTTTTCCAAACCTTAGCCATGGAGTTTACGGACAATAAGCTAAATCTTGCTTAATTCTTGTAAATTTCATGGGACTTTTACTTAAATACCTCCTAAATACCCTTCCTAACCTTGTGCATGTAATGAGAAAGCAAGGTTGAAGCATTTGGACAAGGTTTAGAGGATTCTTAGTCTCTAATTTGGAAAAAAACAAGCAAGTTATAAAATTCTTCAAAATTTCGAATAATTTGTGGTCTTGTCTTGGGTATTAGGAAGTGTTTTACTTTAGAGTTTCAAGTATAAGGCCATTCCATCAAGATTGATCCAACATTGGAGCATTAGACATTGGTGCATAGCATTTCCTTCTTCTTGAATGCTTGGGCAATTATGAATTATTGAAATCAATTGGATTCTTGTTTCTAATCAAGAATTGAAGCATTTCTTTAAGCCTTGGATTGATTTTCATCTTCACGTGAAGGCATTGCACATTTATGGGTATTTGATCACTCTTCAGTCAATGCAAGCAATTGTGATTCAAGATTGGCATTCGTGGAGCTTTTGAAGGCTTTAAGTAGACTTTTAATCAATGGAAGGCTTATATAGATCTCCCATCAACTATTTTGAAAGAATTTGATCTATTTCAATAAGCTTCATTAACCTCAAACATTAAATAAGGTATCATCTACTCATTTCTAATCTCTCCAATTCTAATTGTTAAGGCTTAGAAGGAGGGGTTGAATTGGGTATGTCCTCTTTGCTTGATTGATAAATTTAGTCCACTTATACTAAAATTTAATACCTATTCATTGTTGAATGAATCGCTAACATGAAATGATAGATAATTTGTTCCTTTAGATTGATTTCCATCATTGATATCTTTCATGATAGAAACTTGCATGAGGGTACATTAAAATCTAAAAATTTCAATGAATTCTTGCTCATATAATTGTGTAATCTCTAAATATTAATTATTTGTGATCTTATACATTGAGATACCCAAAAATTTTGCAAAATGTGAGTTTAAAATATCAATGAGTGATCCACTAAAGGTCAATATTTCTCAACCCTCTTCATTTCATTCAACCTTCAAATTCATGCATCTCATTGAATGCTCAAAGCTTATTTTGGCCAAAGCATCCTTATTTTCTAGAGCATTGGCTCTATCATGTATACATATGGACTGAGGAAAAAGGTTAAAGCCGAATGAGATAGCAAGACAAAAGTGAGGTGGCCCTCCCTTGCTATTTAGGACTCCGTATGGGTGCACATCTTGGCCTGAAAGAAACTTTGCATACCTTCTGGAGTTTCAGATCCCATTTAGGTGCCCCATCCACCATTTTATCCCTCACCATAGGTGGAGGACTATGGAAGACCACTCATAATAGAGTGAAAGAAGATTGAGGATCATTGGAAAATACGGCATTAAACATGGTGAAATAGGGTAGTGAACACAAAGGAATTGCAAATCATTACAAATTTATTGATCTTTTACAAGTGAATATTTGGTATTTCAAAGGTACACATGTTGTACTTTAGTGGGCATAGGTGTATGATTCACACCCATGATCAAATTTGAACAAATAAGGCAATTACGAGGTCCAATAGGTGGTTGTCACTATTTGGAAAGTCACTGAAAAGTGAATTCAAAAGTAGATATTTTAATTTTGACATAGAACTTTCGTACTCCATGCATATAGAATGAAGCAAGATTTGATTCTAACTAAAAGATCTAGAAAATGGAGTTGTGAAGCAAAAGTAATGCCCATTTTTCTAATGGCTGGTCACTAAAAACACCTCCTAGACAACTAGGCAAGGTACAATATTTTGGTCTAGGACTACCTCTTACACATTTGCAACTTGCAATTTCAGAAAATTTTTCCTACCTACACATAGTAAGCTTCATTTTCAGCCCATAAACACAAGGATTGAAGGGGTATAAATTCTTGTTATAGCCCATTGATTGACACACTCTTCTTTTACTACAACCATTCCAATGGCAAGGAATAAGATGAAAGAGAAAATGTTGGAGAGTATAAATGAAGACTTAGCTGAGTATCAAAGAGATATAAATTCTTCCATTAGAGCAAAAAATCATGGAAAAAATGGTAGGAATGATGGCAATATACATGAAAAATCATAATGACTGAGAGACTTTATTGATGAGGTACATATGTCTAAAGCAAATGGCTCACATAATGCAAACAAGTTCCGATAACTTTCTCATAGGATTGAATGCATGAATGAGGATATAACTCGATTGAACCAAACAATTGATGATATTCAATTGTTGGACATTAATTTTAATCAAATGATTAGCATTCTTAGCAACTTGGTTAATAAGTGGTAAAGCACTCCACCTTTCAATGATAATAGTTAAGGAAGTATTTCAACCTCCTTTAACTCTTGGAAGGGATGACCAAATTTTGACTCTTCAAATGATCATGGACAACTTGAAAAGGCCCGGTCTGCTGATAAAGAAGAAGATATTCATGGATGCAACTCTTTCTGTAAACAGTTTTGTCCACAAAGCTCGCAAATGCCTAATGCAAGGAATAGACAAAGTCAATACCTTCATGAAGATTCAAGAAGAGAGAATATAGGAGGAATATAGTTCAACATGATGATGATCTTGAGGAAATGATTTCACATATTCAGTCCACTCATAATCATTAGCCACATGGAACTAACTCATTGCTAAGAAAAATAGTCAACAATCCTTTAACAATAACCATGGATAGCCAATATTGGAAATCTCTCTCCACCAAGGCAGCAATCAAGTAGTTTACCCAACAACAATGGCCATAATCCCTCACTAACAAAGCTTGAATAACCAAGTAATAAGTTGGAAATGTATTTTACCATCTATCCATGCCATGATGAGACAAAGATTTGCTACATAGCCTTACACTTAGGGACATACACATACATGGTGGAGATACATTAGAAAAATTGGGCAAGTCTTTTAGACATGGGAGGACTTTAAATCAGCAATGACACAGATTTTTGTATCTCTGATGGAAAAAGAAAGGTTAGAAAGGAAGTGGTATAATCTTAGATAGTGAGACTCTACAGTTAGGGAGTATTCCAACCAATTCCTAAACCTTTTTATGTTTGTTGGAGACATTTCTAATTCAACCAAATTGAATAAGTATATTTTTGGATTAGATTCAAACTTTCAACAGAGGTGGGATTGGCAAAGCCTACAAATGTACATGCAACTATACAGTATACTGAATGTTAAAATGCATGGATCTAGGATATGGCTATGGAGGTTGAAAGAGGAAGAGTGAGCTCATGAGGACATAGAAATTAAGACTGACTATCACATAAGTGAATTAGGTTCCAAGATTAAGACTTGGACTCATAAAACAATCTTGTGTGTTGACAATGACACAGACACTTTGCTGGAAGGACAAAAGTACTATGACATTGCATTCAAAATAGAGCAAGTACAATGCTTTATATGGATAGACTGGGTTGCACTTTCCACCACTGTGCATATGGGATTCTGCATCTTGAGCCCATTGAAAGGTGAGAAGGATCAAAGCTTGCACGGGAGAGCTATGGCAGGAGAGCAAGATCGAGATAGAGAGAGAGAGAGAGAGAGAGAGAGAGAGAGAGAGAGAGAGAGAGAGAGAGAGAGAGAGAGAGAGAGAGAGAGAGAGAGAGAGAGAGAGAGAGAGAGAGAGAGACCAAATGGGAACTCCAACAGTCACAATGTGTGACTGGGCCTTCCTTTATTCAAACTGTCACTAAAAGAATAAAGAATAAAGAATAAAGTGACGGTGATATGCGCCCGCCACTTGCAGTGTGTAGTGGCAGGTACTATCAGTGTAGTAATACATGGGTGGCTAGCTAGAGGCGCCTTTACCCCCAACAACCTCCCATTTAAAGCTGAATCTTCCCCAGTGAGAAGTGGAAAAGAAAAAATAAAAGATAGTACAATGTACACATGTACAACAGGATGAGGAAAAACATCATCTCATCCAATGCCCATCAATCTCCTGAGGAAGGCAAAGCACTCAGTAGTGAGGCTTTTCGTGAGCAGATCAGCAAGATTTTCATCAGTAGAGATCTTGACAAGGTCAACATACTTGTCCTCCACAACCCCACATATGAAGTGATACCTCACCTCAATGTGTTTCATCTTCGCATGGAAGACCAGATTCTTGGGTAGCTAAATAGCACTCATAGAATCCAAATGCAGCATAGGTATAGAATCAATCCCAAGGTCATGAACCAAACGATCCAACCATGTGGCCTCCTTGCAAGCCTCAGTGTGGCTGCAACATACTCAGTCTCAGTGGTAGAGAGAGTCGTACACTTTTGAAACCTAGACATCCAAGAGACAGCACCTCCATCATAGGATACATAGCCAAAAGTGGACTTGCTACTATCTAAATGTCTTGCATAATTGAAGTTCGTGTACCCCACAACTTGTGTATCCTGGTTTCCATAGCAAATACACATATTTGTTGTGCCTTTTAGGTATATCATGATACCCTTCATGGCATCCCAATGTTTCTGGCCAGGTGTAGCCATATAGCGTGCCACAACACCAACTACAAAGGCAATATCTGGACGACTGGCTATCATGGCATACATCAAACTTCCCATGGCTGATGCTTAAGGGATTTTGGCCACCTCGGATCTCTATTCATCTGTATGTGGACAATCGGCCTGTGAAACCTTCACATAAGAAGGTAATGGATAGCCAATAGGCTTCACGTCCTGCATTCAAAAATGCTCAATGACTTTATGAATATACTCCCTTTGTGATAGGTAGAGTAGTCCTTGATGCCCATCGTGCTTAATGTGCATACCAAGAATGTGAGAGGCATGTCCCAAATCCTTCATCTCAAATCTCTTCTTTAGTTGAGATTTAAGAGCATCCAGCTCATTATGAGCTTTCCCTACTATTGGCATATCATCCACATAAAGTACCAAAATAAGGAATGAGCCATCACGGGCTTTCTTCGTGTAAAGACATGGATCCATAGCACTCCTGATGTAGCCCTATGACTACATAAAGGCATCAAACTTATGATACCACTCCCTAGGTGCTTGTTTCAAGCCATAAACACTTTTCTTCAATTTGCACACTAGATGCTCCCTGCCAGGTTCTTCAAAGCCCTTAGACTGCTCCATGTATATCTCATAATGCAAATCCCCATGCAAGAATGAAGTCTTGACATCCATCTAATAAATGTCCAAGTCAAGCTGTATGTGACAAAGGCCAAAACCAAGCATAGGGTGGTCATCTTGACCACAAGAGAAAAGAGTTCATCAAAGTCAGCTCCATGCTCCCGTTTAAAACCATCACAATAAGTCTTGCCTTATAAGCCAGCTTGGGATTTCCAGGGATACTTTTCTACTTGTACACCCATTTGTATGGCAAAGCCTTCTTGCCTTGAGGCAATGCGACCAAATTCCAAGTCATATTCTTATGCATGGAGTCCATTTTTGACTACGTAGCCCTCTCCCACGAGTGACTGTCACCCATGCGCATAGCCTCATTATAGGTGAGAGGCTCTCTTGCATTTGTAACCAAGACATAATGCATCGAGGGCTCAAATCTATCAAGTGGACATCTAGCTCTAGTAGACCATCTCACTGCAGGCTCTATTGCATGTCTAATGTCCTGGCCAACACCTTGGCCATGTGTACCAATTGCTACTGCAGGCTGTCCCACTAGCTGTGCAGGAGCACGTGACTTCTCCTAGAATATAACCATGTGTATCTCTATCACCTTCTCAGGTTGCCTATGCATCTTGTCTTCATGGAAAACTACATCATGGTTGCGGATGACTTTCCATGCTTGCGGATCCTAGAGGTGGTAACACATTTTGCCTGCATCTCCATAGCCAAGGAAAATGCATTTGACACTCTTAGGATCCAGCTTAGTATGCTTGTCTTTGGGCACATGGCAGAATGCCTCGCATCCAAAAGAGACACATATGTGTATAAGATGGAGATTTCCCAGTCCAAACCTGGAAATCCAAACCACTGAAAGGTGATCTATTTATGGCAAGCATAGCTGTATTGACTGCCTTAGCCCAAAAGCTCTGTCGTAGGCCTGCATGGCTAAGTATACTGTGTACACGCTCTTGGATGGTTATATTCATCAACTCATCCAAACCATTCTGGGGTGGGGTATAGTGGGCAGTCAACTAACGCTTAATACCCCTCTTGTCATATAGTTGCTCAAAGGCATGTGACACATATTCTCCCCCATTGTTAGTCCTAAGGCATTTCAACCTATGCCCTGTCTGGTTCTCAACCAATGCAAGCCATCTCTGAAACACAGCCAAGACATCTGACTTAAGTTTAATGGGGTAAGCCTAGACTTTACGCAAAAAATCATCAATGAACGTCACAAAATACTTTACACCACCCATAGACTGACACGGCATGGGACCACAGATATTCGAATGTACCAATGCCAGGGGCTCACTCATGCGTGTCCTTCTAGACTTCTTATGCGTATTCCTAGTCTGTTTTCCATAAATATAATGCTCACATGAATCCAAACATCCATAGTAAAGGGGCGGTAAGTACTGCAAAAACCAAAAAGTATTTTCATTCCCTTCAAAGATATATGGCCCAAATGGGCATGCCAAAGAGATACATGTGGGGTGGAACCCACTGACAAAACATGATCAACAGAGGATCTAGAAACTACAAGAGGATAGAGGCTGCTAGCCTTGGTACCTCTATCAAGTATAAGTCTTGCACGAGTGATATTTCAAGCAGAATCCCCAAAAGAAACATGAAACCCATCATCATCAAGCTACCCTGCAGACATAAGACTGCATGTAAGCGCAGGTGGTGTGCAGATCGGATGCTGTACGCTCACGTAGTGAATGCCGGAAGGTCCCCAAAAACAATAGAACTCTACTTTTTGCACAAATTACAAGGTAAAAAGCATGAACGACAAGAGCAAGAGACCAATTGGGTGCAATCTCCCCCCATGCCTTGTGTGAGCGCTCCACAAAGCATGTATTTTATGTATTATTCATCTTCAAGCTCAAATAATAGCCCAAATTACAAATAGCAAGCTTTTAGCTTTTGAGTTTGCTTTAACACAAAATAGGAATAAAGCTAATGGACTGTGCCCAAATAGTCTGGCATGCCCAATACAATGTCCAAGTAGAAATAACATAATCGTGCGCCCATGCGCATACAAAATAATAATAAATATCCAACGCCTCAATAAATAGGCGTGACAAAATATAGGCGCCATGCCTAAGGTATGCGCCCATCAAAATATAATCAATAAAGCGAATACTCGCTATCCTCCAATGCTTTCCTCTACCACTGCTGCTATCTCTACACATCAACTGAAGCATTCACAATCGCTGGTAAAATAATACAATTAAACCGACAAAAGTGAATACCTAGCAGTCTTCAGCTACATAAATAAATCAACTGGTTAGAAATAAATCCTAACCTTAATTTATTACGAGTGCGCACTCTAAACTCATAAACGTTTATTAATTTAATATGCATTTTGCGGAATCACCCGCTATGGAATCACCCATGTACACACTAAATTAATGAAACGCCCGAAAAGGACAGGCGTCCCCATCAACTTCTCGCACAAAGAATCCACTTTGTGTATGAGCCCCGGTCATCAAAGTTTACGGAATCCATCGTAAAACCTCATGGAATCCACCGTGGCACGGAATCCACCGTGAAATATGCCTCCTGGCATCACCAGGAACATGACTTACATCCTGTAACAGAATAGTACTACCAGTAGAGAACTGTAGGCGTACATCCCCAATGCTAACAATAGCAGGTGACCTATCATCACCCAAGTGAACTGAACCAAAGATGGTGCGGTAGGAATGGAACCACTCATCACGGCGTGGTGTAAAATGAAATGAAGCACCAAAATCCAAAATCCAACATTGCGCATACATAGAGTGAACCTCGGTCAATGGCGTAGCATCACAAGAACTAGCTGTAAGTATGTACTCCCCATTGGAGTCATTAGTCTGCATGACATTAGTCTCCTTGATTTTCACACTGGATTTCGCAGGCATAATGCTACAATCAGAGGACTTTTCTTGTACTTTATCTTTCCCCTTCTCTTTGCGCTTCTCATTGCGTAACTCTGCAAGTATGTACTCCCCATTGGAGTCATTAGTCTGCATGACATTTATCTCCTTGATTTTCACACTGGATTTCGCAGGCATAATGCTGCAATCAGAGGACTTTTCTTGTACTTTGTCTTTCCCCTTCTCTTTGTGCTTCTCATTGCACAACTCATGACATTGTGGGCATATGTGAACCTTCTTGCTGCAATGTGACATGTCACATTAGCATTTCTTCCATGAGACTTGATGCGCAACTTTCCACACAACTTAGACCTAGACTTTTGCAAGTATCTGCCACGTCCATACCCGCAGTCATTCTTTCCATTACCATCTCTGCCTCTAACAGTCAAAGCATGAGACACACAAGAGGCATCCAAGTTCTTATGGTTGATCTCTTCTTTCAAAACAACATTCTCTACATCATGCAAGTTCAAAATAGTAGGATGAGCATATAAGGCAGTGCGGAATACATTCCATGACTCACGCAGAGTCCCAAGCAAAAACAACGAAGTAACCTCATCATTGAAGTTAATGCCCTACAAAGTCAAGTTCTTGAGAATAGCATGGAACTGGCTCAAATGTGCAGACATTGTCGTATTCTCTTTCATGCGGCAGGTCCATAAGTTGCTTTGACCAATACATTTGACTTGCTGGACTTTTCTTGTCATAGAGGTTCTTGATCTTATCCCAAAGCTTCCAAGCACTCAGTGCTTCCTCAATCACATTTTAATGCACTTGTTCAGTGAGAAGCAAGATGAGGATGGACTTGCATAACTCATCAAGCTCATCTCATTCGTCATCAGTCATAGGTTTAGGCTGCTCGTCATGCATCTTTAGTGGATTTATCTGTGACTTCTGCACCAATACCTGCCAAACTTAGCTCTTTCAATAGGCATAATTCGTACCATCAAGCTTAGTGATGTTGAAGATAGCACTATCAATAGAAGAAGATGCCATACTGTAGTTCAAAATGGTGCAGATAGCTCAAAACTGCTTGCTGTTTTCTGTTGTAAATAGCCAAAATACCACCAAAACCAAGGCAAAATGACACAAACTGATAGCTAATGATGCTTCCCACCAGGTACCATAAAAAGTACATAAAATTAGAATGATTCAACATGAAAATTCCACATTAGTCCATGCATAACTGCTTGCTGTAATAAATTACATCCAAGTACAATGAGAGCAAATTGTAGGCAAAATGAATGCACCAAGTCAACCACTGACTGTCAAAACATAACCAGAGCAAGCGGGCATAAATCAACATGTGACAGTCATACAGACATCAAGAAAACACCCAATCATGTCAAATGAATCCATCAGTAAATCGGCACACCCCCCGTGTAATAGGTTAAAGTGTATACAACACTGGCAAGACCTGACACAAAGAGGTGTATGCTCAAGGACTGCAAAGCACAAATCAGCCCAAGTCTCAAGTATTTGAATGCTCAAGTATCATAAACCACCTGCTCAATGTCTGTCAAGTGTATCAAGATGCTCCCACTGGCACAAAATCCGTAAATATCAAGCAAAGAAGCTCAACAAGGGCATATGATAGCACCATTGCCAGAAGATCCAAGATCAAGCACCAATAAGACTTATGAGCATATAGGCCGTGTAGCACCCATATAGAGAATCAATAGACATCAAGTACATCCAAACTGTAACTTTGGCAAGCCAAGAAATAGCCAAAGCAAGATCCAGGCAATCAAATGTCAAGCCAAAGCAAGGCTCAATAGCATCCAAACCCAAACAATGTAATGGGCATGTAGTAGTGGCATAGGCCAAGCATGTCAAGACCGATGTCAAACATAAGCAAAGTACATGCCATGAGTACATTAGAGATGAAGATCCAAATGCTATGCGAAGTGAGCTCAAGATCAACCAATGATTAGAGAGCAAATCCAATGTCTAGGTCGATCCCTGAGAGTCACTGCATCAATGTAAATAGCCAAAACATAGCCTAAATCCAATATGTATTAAATATCCACTAAGAAGTGAGATCAGCCCTACTGTAAAAAGCATGAAATCATTGTCCAAAAACTAAGCCAAATGATGGCTTGAACCAGCCCAAAAGCATAGCCAAACAATGGTGCATCATTCCCTACCATATAGGAATCAAGGGAGCATGAACAACCCTTACATAAGCATAATCCATAGGCATGAGACAGTCAAGGACCATATGTTGCCCTATTTTCCAGCCAAGAATTTGTGATGTCTAGTCAAGATCTGAAGTAGGATCAACCCAAGAAACGATCTTGCAACATGAGGCATACATCCACCAAGCATTAGGCATGCATATATAGGCATATGGGCATCAAATGATGTGTAGGTGAGCTCCAATGAACCTGTAAAAGTTTGTTCCAATCTTGAAGAATAGGTCTATTGTACAATCTAGCAAGAATAAGCTCAATCCAATTCCACAAACCAAGTGATAAGCATCAATGATCACCAAAAATGAGTGCCAAGCTTGAATAACTCCCAAATGAAGAGGGTAATGACCAGAGAACCAAGCTATGTAGTATGTAGATGCAGTCCAAGCCTGCATAAAAAACACGTGCAGCCTATGTGGTAGGGCAGCAGCACATTTGTGCTTCAATGTGGCTGATGGGGGCTTGGGTAAGGTGGTAAAGATGGCCTACAATAGGCCCAAGCTAGCCTCAAAGAGCTCCAAGTAAGACATGAGGCATAGGAGCTCTAATGAGCATGAGATATGGATGGCCCCTGTTTTGCCTTTGTTTGTCCAAGTGCTGAGCCAAAAGTTTAGCTCCTAACTCAACTCACAAGAGCCTGAGAGTATCCTGAAACAAGTGGTAAAGGGCGGGAAGGTGGGAGATCAAAAAATACATACCATGAAGGTCAAGCTATGGCTGCCATAAACCTGAGAATGGCTATATGTATTCATTTGAAAGCTAAAGTGATGCAAGTCAAGGTCAAGCTCCACGAGTTCCAAGCTCAAGTAGTCATGAGTCCATGCTCTGATACCAGTTGAAAGATGAGAAGGATCGAAGCTTGCATAAGAGAGCTATGGCGAGAGAGCGAGAGCAAGAGAGAGAGAGAGAGAGAGAGAGAGAGAGAGAGAGAGAGAGAGAGAGAGAGAGAGAGAGAGAGAGAGAGAGAGAGAGAGAGAGAGAGAGAGAGAGAGAGAGAGAGAGAGAGAGAGAGAGAGAGAGAGAGAGAGAGAGAGAGAGAGAGAGAGAGCAAATGGGAACTCCAACAGTCACAATATGTGTCTGTTCCTTTATTCAAACTATCACTAAAAGAATAAAGAATAAAGTGACAATGATGGGCACCCACCACCACATACATCCTTCAACACTTGGTGCCCTATAAATTTTTGTCCGACCATTTCCCTATTTCTTACAAAGGGAAAAAGGCAGACATGCCTCTTCTACAAAAAATTGGTAGAACAATCTACTCCATCACAGAATCTACCCCTTCACAAAAGGTTGCTGCTAGGGACCAATGGATCAAGAATGAATTGCAGATACATGCAAAAGGAATACAAAAGGTACAGGACCATTTGAAGACTTTCATGCATGATGATCCATTAAAACACAGAGAAAAGCGGGCCATCTATGTTATTTCTCTCCCTATCCAACCTAATGCTATCCCGACCAAGGTAGTGCATCCAGGAATGAAAGATGAAGACCTCGTACTTTGTAAACAAGAGATATAGACTCTTCTAGACAAAGGGCTAATTGAGCCCACTAACTCTCCATGGGCTTGTCAGGCATTCTATGTCAACAAGCATTTTGCAAGTAAAGAATGGTAATAAATTACAAGCCTCTAAACAAATATTTGATTGGTCATGGTCACCCAATCCCTCTCAAGGACTTGCTATTGAAAATTTTGAAAAAAGCTAATATTATTAGCAAGTTTGATTTAAAATCAGGTTTTTGGCAATTGCCTATCAAGGCCGAAAACTGATATAAGACTGCATTATGTGTCCCTTAAGGACACTACCAATGGACTGTCCTAGGATTTGGGATAAAAATAGCTCCAACAAAGTTCCAAGAATGGACAAACTCCATCTTTGCTAAGTTTCCTTTTTGCTTGGTCTACATCGACGATATTCTTGTTTTTTCAGAAACTGTACAAGAGCACATTGAGCATTTGACTCAATTTGCAAAAGCTATTGAAGATGTTGGCATGGTTCTATCCCCAACCAAATCTGTCATGTTCCAGACCAATGTGGGAATCTTGGAGTTGAAAATTAGTCAAGGAACAATTATATTGCAGGAGCATGTTCTTACAAAAATTTTAAATATGCCAAATACCCTGGCCAATGTTAAGCAATTGCAACAGTTCTTAGGTTGCTTGAATTGGATTAACTCCTACACACCTAACATTACCAATTACTCCAAGGACCTTTACTCTCTCCTTTGGAAAGATAATTTCCAATGGCAGCCAATTCACACACTGGCCACCAACATATAAAAAACCTAATCAAGCATCTTCCTCCTCTTCGTTTACCAACAGGTTTACCACTAATCTCGTATATAGATGCTTTTGACTCAGGGTGGGGAGCGTGCCTATGCGAAGAAGAATCTTCTACACTATTTCCATGTAGATATGCTTTAGACATTTGCTCCAGTACTACTCAACAAAATTACCCTTCCTATCAGTGAGAGATACTGGCTATGATAAAAGCTATTAAAGCTTTTAGATTCTTCATTGATTTTGTTCCTTTCACTATCTGAACAAAATTAAAGCATGTGCCAGGGTACTTGACAAGGAAAGCTCCCAATGAAACAGGGAATAAAAGACTCTTAAGATGGTCACTCTTTTTTTATGCCCTAGATGTCACATTTGAACACATACCTAGCATCCAAAACACTATTGTAGACCTTTTATCTCGACAACCCCCTTGACAAATGAAAAAGTGAAGTACTGTACAATATTCCCCATGACATTGATTGTACACTATCTTTTGTTTCCTGCCAAAAGGCATCAATATGCTCTAATCAGCCCGCACTACTAAGATGCTATCTTATCTCTTTACATGGAAGCCTTGTAACTCTTTCTAAAAACCTATAAATACCCCATTTGTATACTCATTGAGCATAATGCAATCAGAGAGCGATTCACTTTCAACATCTGGTCTTCTGAGTTGAAGCTATCTAAATTTCCTCACTTTGCAAGCATCTAGTCTCTATATCTTCATGTGTTCTGAGTTTCATGCTCTTGTCTGAGATCAGAGTGTTCTTCCTGGTCCGTTATATAAAAAACACTCTGATCTCAGACAAGAGCGTGAAACTCAAAACAGATGAAGATACAGAGACTAGATGCTTGCAAAGTGAGAAAACTTAGATAGCCTCAACTCAGAAGACTAGATGTTGAAAGTGAATTGCTCTCTGATTGCATTCTACTCAATAAGTATACAAATGGGGTATTTAAAGGTTTTTACAAAGAGTTACAAGGCTTTCGCATAAAGAGATAGGATAGCATCTTAGTAGTGCGGGCTGATGAGAGCATTTTGATGCCTTTTGATGGAAAACAAAAGATAGTGTACAATCAATGTCATGGGGAATATTGTACAGTACTTTTACTTTTTCATTTGTCAAGGGGGCTGTTGAGATAAAAGGTCTGCAATAGTGTTTTGGATGCTAGGTATATGTTTGAATGTGACATCTATGGCATCAAAAAAGAGTGACCATCTTAAGAGTCTTTTATTCCTGATTTCATTGGGAGCTTTCATTGTCAAGTACCCCGGCACATGCTTTAAGTCTGTTCGGATAGTGAAAGGAACAACTTCAATGAAAGCTTTGATAGCTTTTATCATAGCTAGTATCTCCCGCTGATAGGAAGGGTAATTTTACTGGTATTGGAGAACATTCCTAAAGCATATCTACATGGAAATAGTGTAGAAGATTCTTCTTCACATAGACACACTCCCCACTCTGAGTCAAAAGCATATGTATACAAGATGAGTGGTAAACCTATTGGTAAACAAAGAGAAGAAAGTTGCTTAATTAGGTTTTTTATACGTTGGATGGCCAGTGTGTGAATTGGCTGCCATTGGAAATTATCTTTCAAAAGGAGAGAGTAAAGGTCCTTGGAGTAATTTGCAATGTTAGGTGTGGAGGAGTTAATCCAATTCAAGCAACCTAAGAACTATTGCAATTGCTTAACAGTGGTTAGGGTATCTTTTAAAATTTTTGTAAGAACAAGATCATGCAGTTTAATTGTTCCTTGACTAATTTCCAACCCCAAGAATTCCACATTGTTCTAGAACATGACGGATTTGGTTGGGGATAGAACCATGCTAGCATCTTCAATAGCTTTTGCAAATTCACTCAAATTCTCAATGTGCTCTTGTACAGTTTCTGAAAAAACAAGAATATCATCGATGTAGACCAAGCAAAAAGGAAACTTAGCAAAGATGGAGTCTGTCCATTCCTGTAACTTTGTTGGGGCAGTTTTTATCTTAAATGCTAGGACAGTCCATTGGTAGTGTCCTTGAGGGACACATAATGCATTCTTATATCGGTCTTTGGCCTTGATAGGCAATTGCCAAAAACTTGATTTTAAATCAAACTTGCTAAAAATATTAGCTTTTTTCAAAATTTTAAATAGCAAGTCCTTGAGAGGGATTGGGTAGCAATGACCAATCAAATATTTTTTTAGAGGCTTGTAATTTATTACCATTCTTTTCTTGCCTCTCTTCTATCCAGAATGCTTGTTGACATAGAATTCCTAACAAGCCCATGGAGAGTTCTTTGGCTCAATTAGCCCTTTATCTAGAAGATTATGTATCTCTTCTTTATATAGTATGAGGTATTCATCTTTCATTTCGTAATGCACTACCTTGGTTGGGATGGCATTTGGTTGGATAAGGAGAGAAATAGCATAGATGGCCCGCTTTTCTCTTTATTTTAATGGACATCATGCATGAAAGTCTTCAAATGGTCATGTTTCTTTTGTATTGCTTTTGCGTGTATTCATTCTTGTTAAAAATTACGGATCTAGAGCTAGATCAGCTATGGTGGACGCAAGTCAAACACATGATACATTATCAGAATGAGGAATTCTAACTCAAGTGAATTAAGTTCCAAGATAGATTAACTTGGACTCATAAACACAATCTTGAGTGACTTAACCTGATAGTTCCATTGCATTGAAATGAGTGTCAAGTACATGCCTTTATAGTTTTGTGGATAGTACCACTTTTCCTCTCTATGCTTATGGGATTTTAGACATCTACTCCTAGAGCATACATCATTGTCTCTCTCTCTCTCTCATACAAAGCCACTTATGGGAAAGCCTCTTTTGGGCACACATCTAGCCTCTATGGTCATTCATATTAAGCATCATTTGCTTTCTCAACACCCCCCCTCAAATGATGAGTCTCTACCCTTGCTGGCTTTTGCCCCCCCTCCATGTAAACATGGACCAAGAGACTAGCTCTTTGGCAGCTTAGTCAAGTTAAGGCTTGAAACTTTACATCTTGGTAGGGCTTTTACATCCACTATGGGAAACAGATCCACTCAGGGAATTTGAGATCCTCTATAGGAAATCTTTTGCAAAAACATTTTGTTGGTTTGTAGCAGCGAAAAATATTTTCTTCATCCTTTTTGTTTTGTTGCTTCATTGGCAACCTTTGATCTTCTTCATCTTTTTGGACTTCTTTTTCTTCATGCTCCTTGGATTTTGTTGTGCTTCTTATCCCTTTTTCCGATGTGTGGTACTTCTCTTTTTGCTTCAATCTTCTTGACACAGTCATTTTGCTTCATGCTTTTACACGTGAGTACACTGATGGATACATGAGCTTTGTTTGACAAACTCTCACACATGAGATGAATTTCGGAATACATGGTTTTTGGGTTTTCATTTGGCATTGACTTTCCTTTTGAGCACTTGTGCAAGCAAATCATTTCATGCGGGAAGGTCTTACCGGGAGTATACTCGAGCAGTGTCTAGTCCCTTACAAGAATAGGAGTTCAATAGAAACTCTAATCACAAGTAACCTCTTAGGATTTTTGATAACTAATTATCAAGCCTATTAACAATCCCTTCTTTTAGTTCAAGCCAAGTTGAGATACATATAGTGTGAAAGTTAGTTAAATGTGAAGGCAATTTGATGATGCAGTGTGAGATGAGTGTGAAATAGGCTTGTGAAGTGGTTTGTGAGGAGGCTAGGTGTGAATGGACTCTATTGACTAAGCCTAGCTTTTAACCTCAGTGATAAGGAAATTGAAATAAAAAAGGCTTTTTCCAATTCGAATAGTCGTTCGGCATTGATTTTGGCAGCAGAACGGCGCTGATTTGCTGTAGTCGACCTCTGCAAAAGCATCCCCTAGCAGGATCACTAGGCTTTAGAGCTTCAAGCTCTATCACTTCTTCTCTGTCTCTCCCTGTATATCAGCATTCGACATAGTAGCTCTTCCAGCCTCCTCTTCTGCATTCAACATAGCAGCTCTTCCAGCCTTCTCTTCTGCTGCTCTACAGTCACTAACACACCTACTGCCCCATGCTGCTTTATGCAACACTGACACACCTACTGCCCCGCGCTGCTTTACAAAGCCCCTACTGTTGACAAAAATCTTTTTTTGTCTAGCAAGGATAGAGGAATCCAATCAATCTAAGCACTAGAAACATGGAATTTGGCTCTTTGAAAACGACCACCATAAAAATTTGCTATTAAAGAGGTTGATGTGTCCTCCTTCACGATTCTTCTATCTATATGCAGATATGATATGATCCAATGGAAGAGAATAAAGCACACAGATGGATAGCTAAAGCTGGTTACATCAATTGTTGAGTTCAAGATGGAAGTGATTGCACTAGTAGAGAAGGATGGGCTTTAAGGTATGGATATGGCAGAGGGCCTTAAGGTGGGTTCAACTCCTATTATCCATTTATGCTAGAGTACGACTCACTAGTGACACTAGAACTAGCTCACCATGGCTCTGATACCATGTTAAAAAACACGAATCTAGAGCTAGATCAGCTATGGTGGATGCAAGTCAAACACATGATACATTATCAGAATGAGGAATTGTAACTCAAGTGAATTAGGTTCCAAGATAGATTAGCTTGGACTCATAAACACAATCTTGAGTGACTTAACGTGATAGTTCCATTGCATTGAAATGAGTGTCAAGTACATGCCTTTATAGTTTTGTGGATAGTACCACTTTTCCTCTCTATGCTTATGGGATTTTAGACATCTACTCCTAGAGCATACATCATTGTCTCTCTCTCTCTCTCATACAAAGCCACTTATGGGAAAGCCTCTTTTGGGCACACATCTAGCCTCTATGGGCATTCATGTTAAGCATCATTTGCTATTCTCAACAATTCTTGATCCATTGGTCCCTAGCAACAGCCTTTTATGAAGGGGTAGATTTTGTGATGGATTAGATTGTTCTACCAATTTTTGGTAGAGGTGGCATGTCTACCTTTTTCCCTTTGTAAGAAATAGTGAAATGGTTGGACCAAAATGTACAGGGCACCAAGTGTATGTCTAATCGAATCAGGAGGTCATACCTCATTTGCCTCATTAACTGTATCTCAATGGGAACTTTTATGGCATCAAGTTGGAGATAAGCATGTGTGACATGAATGTAAGTTTCTTGTTATTAGATAGTTACACTATAATAGGAGTAGTGGCCTTGATACAACTTTAGGAAAGAGCTCAAAAGGGGCTAGAGACAAATTATGGTGATATGTTTTAACTCGAGACACAAACAGAGGCAGGGGTGATGGTGCACCATACAAAAATTAGAATAAGCTAGGATAATCAATTCATCATGAATAACCAACTAAATATGACGAAATATCAAAAAAAGAATCGTTCACGGAAGGGGAAGCGCAGCTTGTAAGGTTGGAGCCTGTATTCAATAAAGCATCAACATAAAGAGAGAATTGTGGCATGTTTTTCAGTTGTACAAAAACCATTGGTATGGGACCACTAGTATTGAGAGCATTAACTTTATACACTTGTGGCTGAGCTAACCGGATTTGATTTATTGGAGTGGTTGGAATATTTGGAGTAGAAGAATTTAACCTTGGAGAATTGCAGTAGTGCCTTGAGCTAATTCTTTTTGTCTTAGCAAAATGCTTCTATATACTTTACACAAGGAATGTAATTTGTGTTGCATCAAATGAAAAGCATTTACCATTTCTTCACTTGCTTGTTGTGTTCTAGTGGTTACAGAGGAGAGAGACTGTAATAACTATGATGTAGTCCTTGGTTGGTGAAGCTTCTCTAGATTGTAGGGCACAAACATGTTTGCTTGGCCTTTTGTTTCTGGCCCAAGTGTGCCTAGCTTTGGTAAATCATGAGGTATAGAGAAAAACTCTTGTCTCACCTTGTTCTTGTGCTACTTTGATTTGGAGGATGAGGTTGTTGTGGTGTCAAAATCCTCTGATTCTGATGAACTCTGTTTAAGTTGCTTTCCTTTATATTTTCTTAAGGAATTAGAATCACTTCTAAAATGAGAAGTAGAGACAGTTGCCATAAACAATTTGTCTCTTTTACCCAGAAAATGCACTACATGTGCATTAACTGGTTGGAAGTTATCAGGATGAACAACCTCATCCTCAGAATCTTCTGTGAAATCTAATTCTTTACTATATCTACACTGTCATCTTCACTATCATAAGAATAACAGCTTTCGGTGTCAAAATAATCTGAATATTCTTCTGAAGAAGCAGAGTCATAGTGATGCATATTAACTTTGGCGGAGTTGGCTTGAGCTTTGCCCTTCTTGGGACATTTGTTCGCCAAATGTGATGAACTTCCACATATGTAACATTTGAGATCTTTCTTTTTTGGAACTTTTTCATATTCTTTCTCTTTACCATATCTGTGATGAGAAGATTTTCCACGCCGATGACGGTGTGAATATCTTGAATGTCAAGAAGATCTGTGGCCATAGTCTTGCTTATTGAAGTAAGACTTAATATTCTTGTGAAACTGGTTAGAAGAATGACGATGCCAATGGCTAGTATAGCCATTTCTGATAGTAGTCTCACAACTACATTTTTCACATCCAAAATCAACATCAAATTTAGAAGCGGTTTTGCAAATAGATTGGGGGAACTCCTGGTTGAGCTGTGTCATCTTCTGATGATGGCAAACCTCTTTGATAGTTTGCTCTATTGTTTGAATTATTTTCCCAACACTATCTGTGAAGTCTCTATTTTCATTTTTTATTTTTTGTTTACAGTAAAATGGAATTGGCTCAGGGAATGAACATACCAAATGCTTTTCATGGAGTTATCATGGGCTCTAAGTCCTTCATAAAGCAAGTCTCTCATATAGATAAGATACTCTTTGTACATTCTGGGGTCACATAACTTAGACTTGAAAAAGGCCTCATGTGCTTCAAGCACGTCATCAAGCTTGTTGCCTACTAATTCACCCAATAAGAGTTTAAAGAAAATTTCAACTGGATCTGCGTGTTGAACAATTGCCATTTTTACTTGTGGGTATATAGATATCCACCACTGCTTTAAGCCACCAAAAAAACCATGTGTCATAGCATTCATAATACCTATTTTGTTGGTCTGGGGCTTCTCTACTATTTTTTGTCCAACGTAGGCGTACATCATATAGATGATGAGCTTTATCTGCTCGAGAGATTTTCCATCAATTGACCAAATTGGGAAAGAGCCCACTTTCTCTGGCACTCCAATCTTCTTATAGAAAGTGTTGTAGGAAGGTTTGGATGTGGAAGTAGTAGATGTAGCATTTACAGGGACAAAAGCATTAACATGATATAATTTTGAAGATTTTGAAGATTTCTTACTTACATGATGATGATGAGCATTCATTTGTGCTCAGAGAACAGAAGTAGGAGAGTTTTGTGATCTATGCAAATTTATGGGGACAAAATCCTCTTCAATCACGCTATCACCATCCTCATCTGATGCAGTAAGTGTGTATGTAGCATTTCTTTGGAAAAATGTTTAATCATGGTGGTACCATGTTGGAAGCTCAGTTGGAGGGACATGTGGCAGACGTTGTTCTATGCTTTCACCCATGAATCTAGAATCAAGTCGTCCTTCGACATGGCGGGTGAATTCATCCTTATGTTTGTCTTCTCAATGCACAATGGCATTTAATCCAATATTTTGTTGGCTTCTTTTTGCCGTTGAATTCGGCGAAGATAATATTCATCAATCTCATCAAAGGCAACATGGTAATCTTTCTCTGATGAGTCTGGAAACATGAATTCCAAATATTCAGATAGTTCCTCAATAGTGTGTCTAGGTTGGAGAGGTTTCTAGAAAAAGCCAAAAGTAGAAGTAGATAGCTTTTGCAAATTTGCTAGCATTGGACAATAGATGTGTTGCATTTCCTGTAACTTATCATCTACATATTCTTCTTCAGTAAAATCAAGATCTTCATAACAATAAAGATCTTTATCTAGAACTGGAGGAGTTCTTGTAGATCCTAATGTTTCTTCTCGTGTGGGTTGATAATTTTTTATTTGCCTTTAGAAGAAGCAGAAATTTGGTTAACATTTAGAGTACCTAAAGAGGGAGATGCAAAGTGAGAGGTCCATTCTTTTTGCAACCTCTCATTGGAGAAGTTTGTCCAATCTGTGACATTTGATGCTGTCACAATAGAAGATACTATGTTGGCAAGCAAGACTGAAGACTTTGTAGAAGACTGGCTTAATTGTTGGCATAAGACAAGACTTTGATCAGTTTTTTACTCTAGAGAATCCATTTTCTCTATTAAGCTGGTTAAGGCTAAGTGTGTCCAATTAACAGCTTGGATTTTAGTAGTCCATGAAATGGTATCCTGTGGTCTTAGATAAGGAGCAGCCTTATATTGATTACTCTCATATTCAAATTCCTGTATTGCATTAATAATTGAGGAGGATGAAGAAGCTTTCTCAATCAACTTTTTGCATGTTGGCACACTCCATGTACAATTTGTTCATGAGAACAATGATGTGTATAGAATTTTAAAACATTTGCCTTCTGTGAGAGGGGGAAACCCTTAGTTGTGGTTGTATTAGAAGATATTGGAATTACTTGTTCTGGAGCAGGGGGATCAGAAGTCTGATGTTGAGGTAGAAGTAACGTTTTACCTCTGATGTTCTAAACTTTGATGACTTTAGGGGGCAGTGATTCTTTATTTCTCAATGAAGAGATGTCTAATTGCCACTCATGTGGTAGTTCTATCTCAGACCAGTTGACACAGTCTGGAAGAAACATTTGGGTAATCTCATGAGATATCATAATAATAGTTTGACCCTTATCTTAAGAAGAGTTGACTCCTTCAACTACTCTAGGTATGGCTAATGACATACAATGAAATACCATTTTGTATTGTATAACAAGATGATCAAAGGATGCTTTCATCTGCAATCCCATAGTTCTAATGTGGAGCATTAGTAATTCTGATAAGTATGGATAGTCCATAGCAATGACATAGTTAGGACGCAATTCAAAGAAAATTGGTCCATTAGAAATAGGCGAAACAGCAACACCTACTATCATATCATGTAGCTATAGTGTTGAGATGGCAAGCTCAACACGTGCGGGCATTGATGATGGACTGCCTGGCTAGATGAGTCCGCATTCTACACTTAGCACATTGGTGGTCATTATGATACTCACATGGCCACTAACTTATCTCTTATTATATTTATCTTGTTACAACTACCTATAGCTGGCAAAGATATAGCACTAGTCGATTGCTGTCGTCTGTTATGCACTGTTTGACTTAGTAGGCCACTTTCCTTTATGTTGTATCTTATCTATACCTTGTGTACATTGTATAGTGTGTGGAAGAAGAAGAAAAAATTAGCAAGAAAACGTTTTGGCCTCCATCTCTCTTCTTGTGTTCTTCAGTGAGCTTCCTCTTGTGTATATAGTGTATGTTTGGTGCAGCAGCTCAAGCAAATCCCCCCACCATACGATTCTTGACATGGTATCACAATCGCGCCATTGAGAGAGGTTGATTTTGAAGGTTGAAGTGAAGGAGAAGAAGCAAGGTTCAAGCAAGCAAGCAACAGGTAAGAAGCGCTCCTATTCTTCCAGTCTATCTCTTGGATAGTGCCTATGGAGGCATCGAAAGCAGGGTAGAGTGAAAATCTCAGATTGCTATGAGATTTGGTGTGCGAGCAGAGCACTGTACTTCGGCTATATTGACCAAAAGTGGATGCACAGGTTACAAATTTCGAACATGTACATTTTGAGGTGTTTGCCAGGAAGCGAACGTAAGGTTCATCTGCAAATAGGTTGTAGATTGCATGTACTATTGAGAAATCAATGAAAAAGATTGCTTGGTGTATTGTTGTGCACTTTTTGTGAAAGGTTGCAGAAGATTAGGTTACTGTATTGTATCATTTTTTGTGATAATGGCAGAGAATAGTGGAAATCCCATTATTGAGAAGCTCGATAAGAACAACTAACCTTCATGGAAGTTCCGTGTGACGAACTTCCTCATTGGAAAGTGCCTTTATGAGTTTGTTTCAGGTAAAGAAAAGGAGCCACAACTGGGTATCCCTCCGACTGTAGATGAATTAAAAGCATGGAAAGAATGGAATGCAAAAGACAAAAAGGTGATGTACTGGCTATCTGCAATCATTGATAATATGATGTTGGGACATATCAGGAATGCAGAAACTTCACACACAGCTTGGACAATTTTTGAGAAGATGTTTTTAGTAAATATAAAGGCATGGAAGATTCAACTCAAGCAAGAGTTGAATACCTTGAAGAAATGAAAAATGTCTATCAATGAGTATGTTTTGAAGGTGAGAAGCATTACAGATGCTTTAGTAGCTATTGATGCAATGCCTAATGATGATGATTTGGTTTCATCCACTTTGAGTGGCCTTAATAATGAGAAGGCATGGAAATCATGCGTTACTTCAGTAAACTACGGAAGCCATTTCTAGATTTTGATGAGCTGATCTCTCTCATGATTACCAAAGAGATCAACATGCAAGGTGACTCATCTTAAAAAAATAGTGAACATGTCCAAATATTTTACTCAAGTTCAGGAAGGGGACGTGGTAGATCCTCTTTAAGAGGCCATGGTATGGGATGTGCTGGCCATAACCAGCAAAACAGGTTCAATCAGCAATTTGGTGAAATGCAGGTTTTAAGAGACCGAGGAAAATTTAGAGGTAGGGGGAGCTCTAGAGGAAGTGGTGGATGGTAGAACAGAGGTTCTGGAAATTCTACTATTGTTTGCCATTATTGTGGCAAAACATGTCATATTGCAGCCCATTGTTATGCTAAGAAGGATGATATTCACATTGGTAAATTGCAACAAGGAAACTATGCATCGTCTTCACGACCGAATGAAGAAAAAAATGAGTGTATGTTTGTTATGCAGCACATGATGAATGTAGTTACATGAAAGGGGACACATGATGATGTATTTTATGTGGATTCAGGTGCATCTAATCATATGATCGGTCATGTCGAATGGTTTGGAGAGATGCAAGACTTACAAAATCTAGGTTATACGCAGATGAGTGATGATTCATGCCACCCAATTTCACATATTGGAAAGGTTCCCTTGTCCTTGCATGATGGCTAGACAAAGAGTTTGACAAATGTATTGCATGTGTCTTCAATCACAAAGAATATAGTATCTGTTGGCCAAATGGTAGAGTAAGGGTTGCAGGTCCGATTCAATGCAAAAGGTTGTTTTGTAGAAAACTTTAATGATAACTACAAGTTGGTTGCAAAAGGAAGTAGAGCTGGTCGCATGTTCACTTTAGATGTTGAAATTCCTGCAATGGATGCTGCTATGTATGCTAAAGGAAAAGGAGTGGTTGCAAACATTGAAATATGGCATAAACGTATTGGACATGAAAATGTGCAAAGGCTGAAGTTAATGCAAGTCAGAGGATTGGTTACAGGTTTGCCTTCTTTTAGAATTGTAGAATTTCATAAAGTCTGTGAAGCATGCCAATTTGGTAAGCAGGCTAGACAACCCTTCTTGCATGACAGAGAAGTGAGCAGAAATATACTTGATGTAGTGCATACAGATGTTTGGGGGCCTACACAGAATGTATCTCTTAGTGGTAGCAAATACTTTGTCACATTTATTGATGATTGTTCAAGGAAGCTATGGGTATATTTTATGAAGGAAAAGAGTGATGTATTTGAGCACTTCAAATCTTTCAAGGCAGTTGTTGAAACAAAAACAAGCTTGAAAGTGAAGTGCTTGAGATCAGGTGGAGGGGAAGAGTACCTCTCTAATGAGTTTAGTGGCTTCTTGAGGACTCATGGGATAAAAATGTAATTTACTTGCAGGTATACCCCACAACAAAATGGGATTGTAGAAAGAAAAAATAGATATATTGCAGAAGTTGCATGGGCATTGATCACTGAAAAGAATATGCCAAAACATTTTTGGTCTGAAGTTGTTCATACTGTTGTCTATATTATGAACAGAACCCCCACAACTACAATTCATGGGATGACTCCTGAAGAATGCTTTACTGGTAAGAAGCCTGATGTATCACACTTGAAGGTATTTGGATGTGTTGCATATGTTCATGTGCAAGATGAGCTATGGAAGAAGCTTGATCCAAAGGCTGAAAAATGTATTTTTATTGGATACTATTTAGAGTAGAAAGGTAATCTTTGTTGTGAGTAGGGATGTTATTTTTTATGAGATGAACAGTTGGTATGCACCTGCTAGTGATGTATTAGATGATGATAATGATCATGATAGCTATATGCAGAAAGAAAAGCAAGAATCACGAAGTCTTAGTGGACCAGAAACATCATCTACTACTACACCTACAGTAAGCCCTTGGTTTGGGAGACTAAGGAGTAGCCCCACATCTTCAGGTGTATCTATAAGTGTTGTAGGCAAAGACAAAGGAAAGAAGAAAGTATTGGATGGTAATGATGCATCTACTAGTCCTTTGGGATTTGATGGAGATTCTAGTGGTTCAGAGAGTTTGGATGATGATCTTGGTGTTCCTTCACTCAAGACCAAGTGTACAGAGAGCTCATAGTAATGTAAAGGCTCCATTGAGTGATCCAATGGTACGCAGGTCTAGTAGGGTCAGATAACCCTATTAAAAGATTTGGCTTTGAAGGTTATACAGCTCACCATTATGCTTATATGGTGAAACTAGTTGAGGATGTTGAGCCCACTTGTTTTGAGGATGTTGTTGGTCATGCTCATTGGGATGCAACAATGGATAAGGAGATGGTTGCATTAGAAGCCAATAAGACTTGGGATTTAGTACCCTTGCCTAAGGGTAAGAAAGCTATTGGTTGTAAGTGGGTTTACAAAGTCAAGCATAATGCAGATGGTTTAGTTAGTAGGTATAAGGCTAGGCTGGTTGCAAAAGGCTATGCTCAAACATATTGCATAGATTATGAAGAGACATTCAGTCTAGTTGCTAGGATGGCAATTGTTAAGTGTGTGATTTCCTTGGCAGCAGCCAAAGGTTGGAGTTTGCAACAAATGGATGTTAAAATGCCTTCTTGCATGGTGAATTGCAAAAAGAAGTGTATATGGAGCAGCCATCAAGTTACGAGGATTAGAGAATCCCACATATCTGTGCAGGTTAAAGAAGATGCTATAGGGCTGAAGCAAGCACCTACAGCATGGTCTGACAAGATCGAAGAGTATCTTGTCAATATTGGATTTTGTATTTCTGATGTTGATCACTCACTTTATGTGAGAAAAGAAGATGGAGGTTTGGTCATCATAGTCATCTATGTGGATGACTTGATTATTACAAGTGACAGTGACAATCGAATTGCTGAAGTTAAGGACTTCTTGAAGAAAAAGTTTGAGATGAAGGATTTGGGTGAGCTGAGATACTTTCTTGATATTGAGGTGATCAAATGGGATGATGGTATATGGCTATCACAAAGTTGGTATGGCTTGGATATGTTATCCAAGTATGGTATGACAACATGTAAGCCTCTTTCAGTACCATTCGAGCAAAATGTGAAGTTGAGTGCTGACGTTGGGGATGAGATAGAAGAGCCTACTATGTTCAGGAGGATGGTAGGGAGTTTGATTTACATGACTATCACAAGGCTAGACTTGAGCTATGCTGTTGGCCTTGTCAATTAGTTTATGTAGATGCCTAGAAAGCCTCATTTGGATGCAATTAGATGTATATTGAGGTATGTGAAGTCCACTTTACATTATAGACTTTTTTATGAGGCAGGTAAGGATGTATAGATCTTCGGATACACATATGCAGATTGGGCAAACATAAGATCTACTAGTGGATTCATGTTTTCCCTTGGTAGTGCAACAGTTACATGGAGCAGCAAAAAGTAACCTATAGTTGTTTTATCGAGTATGGAGCCTGAGTACAGAGGTGCTGCTATGGTAGCATGTGAGATGGTATGGCTACAAAAGTTATTAGGTGTTTTGGATGTGCAGAGAGATGGTCCAGTTTTGTCATTCATTGTGACAACATGAGTAGCATATAGTTAGCTAGGAAACTAGTGTTCCATGCTAGGACAAAACACATTGAGGTGCACTACCACTTTGTAAGAGAGAAGGTACTTGCAGGAGAGATTAACTTGGTATATGTTAGCACACTGAATCAGATAGCTGGCATTTTCACAAAGGCATTGGATGCAGAGAAGCTTTAAAAGTTTTGAAGCTTACTTGGAGTTGCAGAGATAGAGTTGAGCTTGAGGGGGAGTGTTGAGATGGCAAGCTCAACACGGGCGGACATTGATGATGGATTGCCTAGCTAGATGAGTCCACATGTCTACACTTAGCACGTTGGTGGTCATTATGATACTCACATGGCCACTAACTTATCACTTATTATATTTAGTTTGTTACACCTACCTACAACTGGCAAAGATATAGCGCCAGTTGATTGGTGTAGTCTATTATGCATTGTTTGACTTAGTAGGCCATTTTCCTTTATGTTGTATCTTATCTATACTTTGTGTATATTGTATAGTGTGTGGAAGAAGAAGAAGAAATCAGCAAGAAAACGTTTTGGCCTCCATCTCTCTTCTTGGGTTCTTGAGTGAGCTTCCTCTTGTGTATATAGTGTGTGTTTGGCGCAACAGCTCAAGCAAGTCCCCCCACCACATGATTCTTGACATGTAGATGGCGTGTATTTAGTATTGCAGTCATGCAAGAGACATTAAGGCATTTTTTGAAGAGGGGAATGATTCCAATAGCTATGTACCCTAAGTGGATATAGGGATCTTCTTATGCTGATGTTTTTGAATCTTTGGATAAACAAGTGATAATACATTTACATGTTGATCCTCAGAGAGTGAATCACCTACTGTAAGTATTCCTTGGTCTTCAATATACATGGTTGAAGCTTTAATCTTAAAGATCTAGTTCTCACCATAGATATGGGATGGACCTATGGAGCTTGGTTGAGATTCATCCACGGTGATTGTCAAATTGCCCAGCGACTTGTATTGCTTAGACAATGTCTTGAAAGCAGAGGAGAACACATTACCAGCTTGCTTGGAGGAAGCCATAAGGGATTTACTAGACGGTAGAGGATTAAGCACTCAAAACACAGCAAACACGGCAACACAGCCTCATTGCCTAAACACAAGCTAGACCTCACGATGTCACTGACTACCTTGCTTCTCTCAAGTTTGTTAGTGAAAATCAAACCCATTTAGGTAATGCAAAGAATGTACTTCAGGAAGAAAGATATCAATCATACCAATTGCCACTCATCTTAGCAATCCGTCTACTAGAGACTGTGTCCTTTAAGAACTACTTGGATTGGACTTAAGATTTATCCATCCTAATTTCTATTTGTCCCTACCATCTTTTTGAACTCCTTCTCCTTAGCACTACAAAATTTTCCCTTCCTCATCAAGCAAGTTTCCTCTTTATGCATGGGATGAAGCTACATTTGAAAATGATTATTGTTCTAATCAAACCAAAGTCTTGATACCATTGAAATCACTCACTATAGCTTTCGGGAGAATTCACAAGAAAGAAAAAAAACATGTAAAAAGTAAAAGAAAGTGCAAGTCATAAGATTGGGCACAATCTTGTATCATGCATTGAGAGTGCTCTCCTCAATGCATGTGTTTAGTGATTTGGTTGATATTTTGCCCAAAAATAGATCCGTTCACAAAAATAAAGTGTTTTTTTTAATTAATTGCACTAATATTTTTTAACTCCTTTTTTCTATCAAAAGGTATTACATCTCCCATATGTAATAGATAGTGAATAAAATAAAGGTCATAAGAATAAATATAAAATAATGTAAACAATCCAAAATTGAGTAAATACTCAACCCGACATTACAGATATATCCTCACCTATCTCTACACACGCCAATCAAGTCTAAAGACAAATAAATCCAATGTAGGAATCGTTATGAAAAATCGTTTTCTACAACTAAAAAACATAAAAGACAAAAAATTATCACAAAAACCAAATAGTCAAAGGATACTCCAAGGGTACCTAACTAATGAAAAAAGATTACTATAGCAAGAACTTTTTACACACATAAATGATAACATTGGTTGATGTGTAAATTAGAGAACCACTTTCGCTAGTGAAAATCACTCATGTACACACGATCAATCTCATGGTAAAAAAGAAGAAACTTATTCATAAACTTCTCTCTCAACTTCTTAGAAAGGGAAATTTTCTCCATCAACTTCTCTCTCAAGGAAAAACCATTATCCCCTTGAGAACATGCCTGAATGCATAGAGGAAAACCCTCTAACAAATAGATGCCTTATATGGCATCCTCAAACAAGCTAATATATGCGTCCTATGACAATCATTCCACTTTCTATGACTATCAAACATATAATCTTGGATGGAGTTGACCCTCCACTTAGCTTTGAAGTTCACAAGAAGAGACCACAACAACTTATAACGCTAGATTCAAGAAGTGTCAAATGTGACCTCCAAAATCCAAGAGCATAGAAAAAGAGGCATGGCAAAGTCAAGCTTTTATTAAAGCCATTAACTTGCCAAGAAATATACAAATGGAAACGAGAAGCAAGATACATGGAAAGTCATATTAACTTCATGACAAAATCCCACTCTAAGAGAAACAAATCCTTCTGTCATTAATGAAGAAACCTAAATAGGAAGTTGAAGCCATAAAGGATGTTATAAAGCAATAGATGAAGTAGCTAGAGGGAACCTACCATGGCTCACTAAAGAATAACAACATAGGAAAAAGTAACTACTTGAAAAGTATGAGGAAAAACTTGAAGTAGTCCAAAGCCATTTTGAAGTTAAATGCAATAGCATGCATGAAAGGAAAGAAATCTGTAAAGGTACTATTTCCAGAATCCTAAAATCTAAAAGAACTCCAATACTTCATTGCCATGCAAACTATACTCGCCATACAATTCCAATTGAAGATGTAAGAGCTACAAGGCTTGGTTATCTCTCTCATCTTATTGAGCCTATTACAATCCCTCCCTATAAAAAAAGAGACTAGTCAAGAAGATAGAGCCCAACTAAGCTTGCCAAGGTTGGAAGAAGCTTAAGCCTTTTAAGAAATATCTACAAGAGCCTTTACAAAGAAAGAAGAAGAAACTTGATGACCTTGCCAATGCCCAAAAGCTTCTATAATAAAAAAGGAAGACAAGCAATTATGTCTAGGAGCCACAGCTAGTGAATTCCAAAAAGTTAAGAAGGAGATAGCAAATCTTAGAACTAGCCTCTTCAAAGAAAAAATATAGAATGAAAGGTTATAAAACCAAGTCCAACCCTTCAATGTAACTGAACAAGATATTCAAACAAGCTTTGGAGGGACTTAACACCAACTAGATGCACACAAAAGAGATAGATAAGATCATTTTAAAAAATTAACTAATGAGCTACAACACCTAGATCTCCTTCAAAGCTTGGAAATGATCTACATTGGTCAGCGACGAGAGAAATATGTAAAAAGAATGAAATATTATAGCCAGAATCATGCATGGCTAGAAATATCACTTCATGTAAGCCATGTAGAAGGTCTTAGCCCCAGTTTTGATGATGACGATGCTATTATCACATTCAAAATCCAAATAGTGAAGGATACTCTTCATCAAAATTTTGTATAAGGTGGAAATGAAAAGGAACTGAAAGTCAAATGCCACAGCAAGCCATCTCCTCCACTAAAGACATTGAGATCTCAACTTCATTCCTCATCTACCTTGGTAGAAGACACTCATCATCAAGAGAAACCTCCTAGAGCAGAATCTCCAACATCAATATTTTGTGACACATGGGATGATGGACCACCATTATGAACACCTACAAAGAAACCACAAGCTAATCCTCATCTACCTTGGTAGAAGACACTCATCATCAAGAGAAACCTCCTAGAGTAGAATATCCATCGAGAATATTTTGTGACACATCGGATGATGGACCACCATTATGAAAACCCACAAAGAAACTACAAGCTAATCCTTCTCTAGCGCACCCATCTAATTAGCAAAATATATTCTATCTTAGAACATATCACCTAGCTTATTGGAGCATTTACATAATATGTACCCCCAATTAAGAGACCTATATGAAGTGGAGAATGACCACCTTCAACTAACTACCAAGGAGCTTATAGCTTCTTATTCAAATCTTTCAAGACATGTAATCTTTGAATTTGAGCTCTCTCACCATTATGATGTCCCTAGTACATGGCTCTTTATTTTGCTAATAAAAAAGAAGTGGAAAATTGAGGCAATTAATTCATGGCACAAAAGGTATCAAATAATTATTTTTGTAGAAGAAAATTAAATTATAGCAGGCTTGCATATTTGCACATTGCTAAACACAAGAATAAACAATGGAATTCAATAAATAAATTTACAACACACAAAAATTCAAAAAATTAAGAGAGGTATTTAATATCAATACTATGTGGAATCGTTTCCATAGACATGCTCATTTTTGAAAATTAGTTGTACAAATTTAGAGCATCTTAATTTGATATTGAGAGTATATTTGACTAAAAATGGCATAGAGGCTGACCCGAAGAAGATGCAATGTGTTAGAGATTGGCCTAGAGACTAGCCCACTCCTTCCACCGCCACTTCCTTGCATGGCTTCCTTGGTCTCTCTTCATTCTACAAATGCTTCATTAAGCACTATGCCACCATTGCAGCACCTTTGACTAATCACTTAAAAAAGGAATCATTCTTTTGAGATGCCACTGTGGATCATAGCTTCAAACAGTTAAAGGACACGCTCACTTCGGCCCCCATCCTTGTTTGCCCTGACTTCTCTAAGTTTTTTACCATTCATTGTGATGCTAGTGGGTGGGATATTGGTGCAGTATTGTTGCAAGAGCATGGTGTGATTGCATTTGAGAGCCGCAAACTTGTTGAGAAGGAGATGCAATGAATGTGTATGACTAGGAGATGTTGGCCATCCTCCATGCCATCAAGAAATGGCACCACTAATTGTATGGTAGTCGCTTCGAGGTGAAAAGTGACCACCGAGTCCTTCAGTAATTCTTGACTCGGTCCACTTTGACTCCTAAGCAAAGGCGATGGGTGGCAACCTTACAAAACTATGGCTTTGACATTTTGCACACGGGGCAAGGATAATATTGTGGCTCATTCACTTTCTCGAATGTGGGCATGCAAAGTATCCTCTATCTCTTAAAGAATTGCACAGTAATTGGGTTGAAAAGCTTCAAAAGGCTTACTTGTTAGATGATCACTTCAGCCATATATTTCAAAAATTACAGCATGGGGTCATGGCTGAAAACTCCCAATATTAGCTCAAGCATGGCCTTATTTGGTCCCATGGCAAGATTGTCATCCCCCACACCTCCCCCTTCACATAGAAGTTCACGGAAGAGATGCATTCTTGCCCCACTACAGGTCACTTGGGTGTTTTCAAAACATATGACAAGATTGCCAAGAGTTTTCATTGGAAAGGCTTATGGAGGGATGTCATTAGACTTGGTGACCAAATGTGTTCCATGACAACAGAACAAGGACAGTACACTCAAGCCCGCTGGCCTCTTATAGCCTCTCCCTATCCTTGAAGGGAAATGGACTCATATCACAATGGACTTTATCATTGGCCTTCCCACAACCAAGAAAGGGTGGAATAGTATCTATGTGGTAGTTGATCGCCTCATCAAAGCTGCCCACTTTATCCCCACTAAGAGCCAATACACTACCTCTTAGGTGGCCACTCAGTTTATGGAAAATGTCTTCAAGTTGCATGGCTTGCTACAAGTCATAGTACATGATCAAGATGCAAAGGTTATGGGTAGCTTTTGGCAAATAGTTTTCACCTCCATGGGGGCCAAGATTGCTCCATCCATTGCATACCACCCTCAAATTGATGGCCAGATTGAAAGAGTGAAAAAATGGCTTGAGATGTATTTGAGGCACTTTTTCCATGATGTACAACACAATTGGGATACATGGCTCCACTTGGCTGAGTTTGCATATAATAACTCCACGTGCTCTAGCATTGGAGTTTCCCCTTTTGAGGCTTTATATGAGTATAAGGTTTCCCTCCCCATAGTCTTATTTAATGATAAGATCAATCCCCTGAAGTCAGGCTGAGTTGGATCACATGCAAGCTTTACTTTAGCAATGTAAAATGAACCTTAAAAAGGCCCAAACACACATGAAACTCTATGATGATGAGAAACGAAGGCCTTTGGAATTCCAAGAAGGGGAATTGGTCCTTTTGAAAGTGCCTAAGTCCTGCCACTCAATTCTCAAAGAGGGTAGTAGTAACAAGCTGGCCCAATGCTTCTATGGCCCATACCGGATCCTGAAGCAAGTTGGTGACCTGGTCTACCACTTAGAACTACCCCTTCTACCAAAATCCACAATGTGTTTCATGTCAGCTAGCTGAAACCCTTTGTAGGCTCCTCAGTGGACTATGTGGAAGAACATCCCCCTAGAGATGAAGAAGGCATCACTCAGTATATCCCTAAAGCAATTATTGGGCAGTGAGATAAGCATTTACAATCTCAATCCATTAAGGAATACCTCATCAAATGGCAAGGCCTACCCCTGGAAGAAGCCTCTTGGTGCCCAGCAACCATTGTCAATGAATTCCCCTACCACCATAAGCCCAATAGCTGCTAGAAGACTAGCTAATACTATTTCTTGTCCAACGTAGGCATACATCATATAGATGACGAGCTTTATCTGCTCGGGAGATTTTCCATCAATTGACTGGATTGGGAAAGAACCCACTTTCTCTGGCACTCCAATCTTCTTATAGAAAGTGTTGTAGGAAGGTTTGGATGTGGAAGTAGTAGATGTAGCATTTACAAGCATTAACATGATATAATTTTGAAGATTTCTTACTTACATGATGATGATGAGCATTCATTTGCGCTCAGAGAATAGAAGTAGGAGAGTTGTGTGATCTATGTAGATTTATGGAGACAAAATCCTCTTCAATCACGCTATGACCATCCTCATTTGATGAAGTGAGTGTGTATGCAACATTTCTTTGGAAAAATGCTTAATCATGGTAATACCATGCTGGAAGCTCTGTTGGAGGGACATGTGGTGGATGTTGTTCTATGCTTTCACCCATAAATCCGGAATCAAGTTGTTGTTCGACATGACGAGTGAATTCATCCTTATGCTTGGTTTCTTAAGTCTATACATAGAGGCATTTGATCCAGCACTCTGTTGGCTTCTTTTTTCTTCTGAATTTAGTGAGGATCATATTCATCAATCTCATCAAAGGCAACATGGTAATCTTTCTCTGACCAGTTTGGAAACATGAATTCTAGATATTCAGATAGTTCCTCGGTAGTATGTCTAGGTTGGAGAGATTTTTGCAAATCTACTAGCATTGGACAATAGATGTGTTGCATTTCATGTAGTAGATCATCTACATATTCTTCTTTAGTAAAATCAAGATATTCATAAAAATAAAGATCTTTACCTGGAACTGGAGGAGTTCTTGTAGATCCTGATGTTCCTTCTCTTGTGGGTCTGATCATTTTTTCTTTTCCTTTAGAAGAAGCAAAAATTTGGTGAACATTTAGAGTACCTGAAGAGGGAGATGCAAAGTGAGAGGTCCATCCTTTTTGCAACCTCTTCTTGGAGAATTTTGTCCAATTTGTGACATTTGATGTTGGCACAATAGAAGATACTATGTTGGTAGGCAAGACTGAAGACTTTGTAGAAGACTTGTTTAATTGTTGGCATAGAACAAGAATTTGATCAGTTATTTGCTATAGAGAATCCGTTTTCTCTATTAAGCCAGTTAAGGCTAAGTGTGTCCAATTAACAACTTGGTTTTCTGCACTCCATAAAGTGGTATCCTCTAGTCTCAAATAAGGAGCAGTCTTATATTGATTACTCTCATATTCAAATTCATGTATTGCATTAATAACTAAGGAGGATGAAGAAGCTTTCTCAATCAACTTTCTGCAATGTTGGCACACACCATGCACAATTTGTTCGTGAGAACAAGGATGTGTATGGAATTTCAAAACATTTTCCTTCTGTGAGGAGGAAACCCTTAGTTGTGGCTGTACTGAAGGTCTTGGAAGCACTTGCTCTGGAGCAGGGGGAGCACGAAGTTTTGAAGCTTGTTGATGTGGCAAAAATAGAGTTTTACCTCTAATATTCTGAACTTTGATAACTTTAGGGGGTAGTAATTCTTTCTTTTACAGTGGCAAAAATAGAGTTTTACCTCTAATATTCTGAACTTTGATAACTTTAGGGGGCAATAATTCTTTCTTTTTTAGTGAAGAGATGTCCAACTGCCATTCGTGTGGTAATTCTATCTCAAAACATTTTACACAATCTAGAAGAAACCTTTGGGTAATCTCATCAGACTTCATTCTAATATTCCCGCCATAGCATTTCATATCAAGAAACAAATTCGGTCTTGAGATGTTTTAAAAATTACTCGTCGAGCTATCACATAAGTGACCACAGGTAATTTCCTTATTGATTCTTGCATCAAATAAATTCCGCAATCTGACACGAGAAGACGCCTCAATGTTCCAAGTCAACAAAAAGCAAAGGCGCCTCGTAAATAATATTACAACTAGTTGTTCATAATTTTTTCCGCATTATATTTGATTTAGCATTCCCGATTCCATTTAATGCATCAAAGATCACATCGATTTGGTAACCACAAGACAAGTCGCAAAAGCCTTAATCGGTAGACAAAGAACGCGCAAGAATGAGCATAATGCTGAGTAAGTTAAGTATCAAAGAGTATGGCATGACTTTATAAACTAGACAAGTCATGAGGTAACTCAGCCAAAAACCACTAGATGAAGTTGTTTTGAAGAAAAAATACGTTTTTGAAAAAATGGACAAATATTTATGACGTTTTTTATGCCGTGAGGGAGAGAAAGCATTGTAAAATCATCCCCATGCCACCATTCAACATGTAGGCAATCAAAAAGTATTTTTTATAAAGTTTAATTAGCTCTTGACAAGTAACCAAAAGAATGAGTCGACTATATGCTTCTCCTCATGGCTATAAATACACCCCCTCTCCTTCACAAAGAAAGCAAGAAGAAAGACTTCCTGATGATGGAAAATTCTCTCCACTTCTCTTATCCATTGAAGCTTTGAGCTTGAAAGAGGAAAATACCTCCCTTCTACCTCATTTTCATTTTCTCTACCCCTATTACAACGCCTTCCTCTCATACAGCCAAATCGCTAAGAAAACGCTAGTGAAATTTTTCTGGATGACGAGCAACTCTCCCTAAAGGTGACATATTGTTCGTCATCCAGAAAAATTTCAAAAAAATTTCAGACTACAAGCCTGATAAAGGTGAGATATTGTTGGTTTGAAAAAAAATAATTTTTTATAAGCTTATTGCTATATTTGGCTTTAAATGATTATAAATGTTTTTTTTAAATGCATATAAACTGTCGCTTAGGAAAATAGTCTAAGTAATATAATAATTAACTATTCAGTGAAAAGACTCTTTCACTTGGAAAAGGATTATATGCTTGCCACTAAGAAAATATCATAATTATGGTTTATTTCGTGATATTTACTGTTATTTCATTAATGATGCATATGATCATAGTAACAAAAAAAAGGTAGATGATGTTAGGGAAGGGAATATTTTATAAATTTTACCTAAAATTAAATATCTCTGTATTATTTTTCTAATGATAAACAGATGCATATAAGTTTTATAATAATTTATAGAAAATCATTTAGAAAATATCATGAAATAATCAATGCATTAAATCAACAAAAAATTACATAGGATAATATATACTAGATGCACATAAATTAGGTGCGTGGAAATATAGTTCGATGTATGAAAGATGAAAGAAAATTTGCACTTATGATTTTTGCATTTCTTAGAATAAAGTTTTGAGAAAAACAATCAACATTGCACTAAGGACATAGCTAAATGAAAATTGATCTTTGGAGATAACGTTGAAAGTTCGACAAATGGTTGGACATCATCGATTAAACCATGGAATATGAGTAAAATAAAATAAAAATTATTTCTTACTGAAAACACATGCAATGTTAATATTAATGATTATATTAGTGAGACTATCAATATCATGAGTTGACCCACTTATGAATCAATGAGAAAACCTAACCTAAAATATCAAGAATGTTGAAGCAAAAACAACTATGAAATACTCAAAAACCCTAAAACTATCAGTATCAGGAAATTAAATAAATATCGGAAGTCTGTAAGACTTGTTGGACATTGATAAGAATTTGTCGATAGAAATTCTAAAGTCTAAACCGACTTGGAAAAGCATTTGAAATCTCGCTAAGCGCAGGTTAGGGCAGGGTAGCGCATGAATTGATTGCCATAAGTATAAATGCCCATATTATCTTTTAGGGTGAAAATATCAAATTTTTCATAAGGATAAAATAGACTTCATATTTGTGAAATAACTTGTGGATCCCGAAAAAGAGTTGCAAAGCCCTAAGAATAAGGTGGGACCTTAAAAGAGAAACCCTAGATTTGGGTGGGACTGCTTCCTATGCTAATACACTTGCTATTGTTTCTCTTGATTTGTGTATGCATTAATGGTTGCACATAAAAGATTGATTATGCTTGCAGTAGTTAGATCTGATTGTAAATATATAATCATGATAATAAGAGGAAATACCGTGATATGCCTCCCCCACGGCTAGACATGCAACCTTGCTCTAAGGGGGATTGTTTTGTACCGCCGCGAGGAGCTTTGGACCGGCCCTGATGGAGAGAGGTCACTCGGCCATTAGGTAGGAGGAGGTAGAAGTGCCAAGGGGGCTTTGCCCGTAAATCTCTCGATCGCTCCTAGGAACTGCTTGACCCTCACGTGAATCAGGATGGGATCCTGGAGTCCTCGGTACTAGTGAAGGGACGGAAATCTTGGAGGGTTTGTTTTCTTCTACACAAATAGAAGGGATTTTTCGGTGAATGGAGGTTTATCTTCTACATAGGCAGAAGGGGAAAAGCATTGCATTGATGCAGATCATTGCATTCAATATGGATATGCCCTTGTAGGACACTATGCCATTAATATATGTAGCCTGATAGAGGCAACCACTACGAGACTATAGGAGAACATTGCACTTAGGAAAAGGGGAAGTGATAGAGGGAGAACGCTAAAAACTAAAACCTTGTTGATGAGCCAAAAAAATTTAAAAAAAAACAAAGAGAAGAGGTTGAGCTTAGCTAGTCCTCTTTATCAAGAGAATCAAATGAAGGAAAAATAAAAGAGCAACAGATGATAAAAGCCCTTGTGGGACACCTCCGATGGAGCTAGCCGATGCATCGAGACCTCCGTTGTCAAATTAGGACTCTGAGCTTACATGTTGATCCTCATTGGGATGGCCAGTACCTTCCATTATGGGGTGGACTTCGGGAAACCTAGACGATAGACCCCGTGCATTCTCTCGAGTGCCAGGCGGAGCTATCTAGGATAGTTCCCCGATGGACCACTAAAATGTGTTGCCAAGGAATTTTTAGGTAGGCACGTGACAAGAGATGTCCAATTGCCATTCGTGTGGTAATTCTATCTCAAAAAAGTTTACACAATTTGGAAGAAACTTTTGGGTAATCTCATCAGATTTCATAATAATAGTTTGACCCTTATCTTGAGAAGAGTTGGCCCCTTCAACTACTGTAGATATGGCTAATGACATGCAACAAAATACCATTCTATATTGTATATCAAGATGAGCAGAGGATGTTTTCATCTGCAATCCCATAGTTCTAATGTGGAGCATTAGTAATTCTGATAAGTATGGGCCATCCATAGCAATTACATAGTTAGGACACAATTCAAAGAAAATTGGTCCATTAGATAGAGGCAAAACAACAACACCTACTATCATATCATATAGTTGTAGATGGCGTGTATCTAGTACTGTAGCCATGCAAGAGGCATTAAGGCCTTGACAGAAGAGGGAATAATTCCAATAGCTATGTACCCTAAGTGGATATAGGGATAGTCATTCTTATGCTAATGTTTTTGAATCTGTGGATAAACAAGTGATAATAGATTTACATGTTGATCCTCAGAGAGTGAATCACCTACTGTGAGTATTCCTTGATCTTCAATATACATGGTTGAAGCTTTAAACTTAGGGATCTGGTTCTTACCATAGATGTGAGATGCACCTATCTCAGGTAGAATCCATTTGGAGCTCGGTTGAGATTCATCCACTATGATTTTGAATTGCCCAGCGACTTGTAACGCTCAGACAGTCAGTGTCTTGAAAGCAAAGAACATGTTACTAGCTTACTTGGAGGAAGCCATAAGGGATTTACTAGACAGTACATGATTCAACGCTCAAAACACATCAAACATGGCGACACAGCCTCATTGTTTAAACACGAACTAGACCTCATGATCTCACTGAGTACCTTGCTTCTCTCAAGTTGGTTAGTGAAAATTCACTCTGATGGTGAGCACAGCAGAAGGCAAAAAGAACAGAAATAATTAAAACAGACGGACCAGGAAGAACACTCTGATCTTAGACAAGAGCGTGAAACTCAAAACACATGAAGATACAGAGACTAGATGCTTGCAAAGTGAGAAAACTTAGATACCTTCAACTCAAAAGACCAAATGTTGAAAGTGAATTGCTCTCTGATTGCATTTTGCTACATGAGTATACAAATGGGGTATTTATAGGTTTTTAGAAAGAGTTACAAGGCTTTGACACAAAGAGATAAGATAGCATCTTAGTAGTGCCGACTGATGAGAGCATCTTAATACCTTTTGGTGGAAAACAAAAGATACTGTACAATCAATGTCATGGGGAATATTGTATAATACTTTTACTTTTTCATTTGTCAAGGGGACTGTCGGGATAAAAGGTCTACAATAGTGTTTTGGATGCTAGATATGTGTTTGAATGTGACATCTAGGGCATCAAAAAAGAGTGACCATCTTAAAAGTCTTTTATTCCTAATTTCATTGGGAGCTTTCCTTGTCAAGTACCCCGATACATGCTTTAAGTTTGTTTGGATAGTAAAAGGAACAAACTCAATGAAGAATCTAAAAGCTTTGATAGCTTTTATCATGGCTCGTATCTCCTACTGATAAGAAGGGTAATTTTGCTGAATAGGTGAGAAATTTGCCAAAAGCATATCTACATGGAAATAATGTAGAAGATTCTTCTTCAAATAGACACGCTCCCCACCTCGAGTCAGAAGCATTTGTATACAAGATTAGTGGTAACTTTGTTGGTAAACAAAGAGGAGTAAGATGCTTAATTAGGTTTTTTATATGTTGGATGGCCAATGTGTGAATTGGCTTCCATTGGAATTTATCTTTTTGAAGGAGAGAGTAAAGGTCCTTAGAGTAATTGGCAATGTTAGGTGTGGAGGAGTTAATCCAATTTGAGCAACCCAAGAACTGTTGCAATTGCTTAACACTAGTCAAGGTATCTGGCATATTTAAAAATTTTGTAGGGACATGGTCCTGCAATTTAATTGTTTCTTGACTAATTTCCAACCCCAAGAATTCCACATTGGTTTGGAACATGACAGATTTGGTTGGGGATAAAACCATGCCAACATCTTCAATAGCTTTTGCAAATTGAGTCAAATGCTCAATGTGCTCTTGTACAGTTTCTGAAAAAACAAGAATATTGTCGATGTAGACTGGGCAAAAAGGAAACTTAGCAAAGATGGAGTTTGTCCATTCCTGGAACTTTGTTGGAGTTGTTTTTATCCCAAATGCTAGGAGAGTCCATTGGTAGTGTTCTTGAGGGACATAGAATGCAGTCTTATATCAGTCTTTGGTCTTGATAGGTAGTTGCAAAAACCTAATTTTAAATCAAATTTGCTAAAAATATTAGGTTTTTTCAAAATTTTCATTAGGAATTCCTTTAGAGGGATTGGGTGACCATGACCAATCAAATATTTGTTTAGAGTCTTGTAATTTATTACCATTCTTTTCTTGCCTCGCTTCTGTTTAAAATGCTTGTTGACATAGAATGCCTGACAAGTCCATGGAGAGTTAGTGGGCTCAATTAGCCCTTTGTTTAGAAGAGTCTGTATCTCTTCTTTACAAAGTATGATTTCTTCATCTTTCATTCTTGAATGAGTCTAATTGTCTTGTTATTAGATAGTTCCACTATAATAGGAGTAGTGGCCTTGATACAGCTTTTAGGGAAAAGCTCAAAAGGGGCTATTGTAAGATTGGAGCTTGTATCCAGTAAAGCATCAACATAAATAGAGAATTGTGGCATGTTTTTCAGCTATATGCAAACCATTGGTATGGGACCACTAGTATTGAGGGCATTAACTTTATACACGTGTGGCTGAGCTGACCGGATTTGATTTACTAAAGTGGTTGGAATATTTGGGCTATAAGAATTTAACTCTTGGAGAATTGCAGTAGTGCCTTGAGCTAATTCTTTTTGGCTTACCAAAATTCTTCTATATACTTTACACAAGGAATGTGATTCATGTTGCATCAAATGAAAAGCATTTACCATTTCTTCACCTGATTGTTGTGTTCGAGGGGTCATAGAGGAGAAAGACTATAGTAATTGTGATGCAGTCCTTGGTTGGTGAAGCTTCTCTAGATAGTAGGGCACAAACATGTTTGCTTGGTCTTTTGTTTTTGGCCCAATTGTGCATGGCTTTGGTAAATCATAAGGATTTGGAAAAAACTATTGTCTCACCTTGTTCCTGTGCTTTTTTTATTTGGAAGATGAAGTTGTTGTAGTATCAGAATCATCTGATTTTGATGAACTCTCTTTTACTTGCTTTTCTTTGGATTTTCTTGAAGAATCACTCCTGAAATTAGAATCACTTCCAAAATAAGAAGTAGAGGCAATGGCCATAAACAATTTGTCTCTTTTACCGAGAAAATGCACTACATGTGCATTTACCAGTTGGAAGTTATCAAGATGAACAATGTCATCCTTAGAGTCTTCAGTCAAATCTAATCATGTATCAAATTTAGAATTTGTAGCACCGCTTGTATCTAAGTTGGTGGTATGCCCAGAAGTGTTGCTAGAAGTATTGCTAAAAGTGGCACTATCTGCACTGTCATCTTCACTATCATAAGAATAACAGCTTTCAGTGTCAGAATACTCTAAATAATCTTCTGAAGAGGTAGAGTCATTGTGATGCATATTAACTTTGGCAGAGTTGGCTTGAGCTTTGCCGTTCTTCGGACATTTGTTCGCCAAATGTGATGAACTTCTACATATGTAACATTGAGATCTTTCTTTTTTGAATATTTTTCATATTCTTTCTCTTTACCAAATCTGTGAGAAGATTTTCCATGCCGATGATTGTGTGAATATTGCGAATGTCGAGAAGATATGTGTCCATAGTCTTTCTTATTGAAGTAAGACTTAAAATTCCTACGAAACCGATTAGAAGAATGCCGATGCGATGGCTAGTATAGCCATTTCTAGTAGTATACTCACAACTACATTTTTCACATTCAAAATCAACATCAAATTTAGAAGTAGTTTTACAGATGAATTGAGGGACCTTCTGGTTGAGTTGCGTCATCTTCTGATGATGGCAAACCTCTTTGATAGTTTGCTCTATTGTTTGAATTATTTGCCCAACACTATTTGTGAAGTCTCTATTTTCATATTTCATTTTTTGTTTACAATAAAATGAAATTGGATTGGGGAATGAACATACTAGATGCACTTTCATGGAGTTGTCATGCGTGCCAAGTCCATATAGCAGGTCTCTCATATAGATAAGATACTATTTTTACATTCTGGGGTCACATAACTTAGACTTGAAAAAGGCCTCACATGCTTCAAGCGTGTCATCAAGCTTGTTGCCTACTAATTCACCCAATAAGAGTTCAAAGAAAATTTCAACTGGATCTGCGTGTTGAACAATTGCCATTTTTACTTGTGGGTGTATAGATACCCACCACTGCTTTAAGCCACCAACAAAACCATTCATCATAGTATTCAGAATATCTATTCTATTGTTTGGGGCTTCTCTACTATTTTTTGTTCAACATAGGCATACATCGTATAGATGAGGAGCTTTTTCTCCTCGTGAGAGTTTCCATCAATTAACCAAATTGGTAAAGAACCCACTTTCTCTGGCACTCCAATCTTCTTATAGAAAGTGTTGTAGGAAGGTTTGGATGTGGAAGTAGTAGACGTAGCATTTACAGGGATAGAAGCATTAACAGGATATAATTTTGTAGATTTCTTACTTACATGATGATGATGAGCATTCATTTGTGCTCAGAGAAGAGAAGTACTAGAGTTATGTCAAACACAGGGTAAGCAAAGCAAAAGGCAAAAACAATGGAAACATAGGGCACAATTATAGACGAACTAGGAAGAAAACTTTGATCTCAAACAAGAGCATGAAACTGGGAACACATGAAGGTGTAGAGACTAGATGCTTACAAAGTGAGAAAACTTAGATACCTTCAACTCAAAAGACGAGAAGTGAGAAGTGAATTTCTCTCTGATTACATTGTGCTAAATGAGTATATAAATGGGGTATTTATAGGTTTTTAGAAAGAGTTACAAGGCTTTCGCTTAAAGAGATCAGATAGCATCTTAGTAATTGGGTTGATGAGAGAATCTTGATGCCTTTTGGCAGGAAACAAAAGATAGTGTACAATCAATGTCATGGGGAATATTGTACAATACTTTTACTTTTTCATTTGTCAAGGGGCCTGTCGGGATAAAAGGTCTGCAATAGTGTTTTGGATGCTAGGTATGTGTTCGAATGTGACATCGAGGGCATCAAAAAAGAGTGACCATCTTAAGCATCTTTTATTCCTGATTTCATTGGGAGCTTTCCTTATCAAGTACCCTGGCACATGCTTTAAGTATGTTCTGATAGTGAAAGGAACAAACTCAATGAAGAATTTAAAATATTTAATATCTTTTATCATAGCCAATATCTCCCGCTAATAGGAAGGATAATTTTGCTGGGTATTGGAGAAAACGTTTAAAGCATATCTACATGGAAATAGTGTAGAAGATTCTTCTTCATATAGACATGCTCCCCACTCTGAGTCAAAAGCATTTGTATACAAGATTAGTGGTAAACTTGTTGGTAAACATAGAGGAGGAAGATGCTTAATTAGGTTTTTTATATGTTGGATGGCCAATGTGTGAATTGGCTGCCATTGGAGATTATCTTTCCGAAGGAGAGAGTAAAGGTCCTTGGAGTCATTGGCAATGTTAGGTGTGGAGGAGTTAATCCAATTCAAGCAACCTAAGAACTGTTGCAATTGCTTAACACTAGCTAGAGTATTTGGCATATTTAAATTTTTTGTAAGAACATGGTCCTACAATTTAATTGTTCCTTGACTAATTTCCAACCCCAAGAATTCCACATTGGTCTTGAACATGATGGATTTGGTTGGGGATAGAACCATGCCAGCATCTTCAATAGCTTTTGAAAATTGAGTCAAATGCTCAATGTGCTCTTGTACAATTTCTTAAAAAAGGGGAATATTGTCGATGTAGACCAGGCAGAAAGGAAACTTAGCAAAGATGGAGTTTTTCCATTCCTAGAACTTTGTTGGAGTTGTTTTTATCCCAAATGTTAGGACAATCTATTGGTAGTGTCCTTGAGGGACACATAATGCAGTCTTATATCGGTCTTTGGCCTTGACAGGCAGTTGCCAAAAACCTAATTTTAAATCAAACTTGCTAAAAATATTAGGTTTTCTTAAATTTTTCAATAATAAGTCCTTGAGAGTGTGAGGTGTCCGCTAGTCCCAATCCACGGCACACCTTTTAGTAGTCCATCAGTAGGTTTTTCCATAAATGACGCCGCCCGGTGCTCCCTTGGAACATCACGGGTTTGTCACTTAGGCCCTACCGAGTCTACTTCGTAACGGGAGAATTCTAGCCGAACCCACTAGGATTGACCTGAAGACTTGGGTTTCTAAAATCGGATGGGTCTCCTAGCAGCCAGCTAGCATCAGTAATTTTGAGTTCCACTTTTTAGAGGATTACTCGATCTGAAGCGGACTTGCCATTGCACTTGGTTCAAAGAGAATGGGAGATGGAGGGGAGTGTGGTACGTCAACCCTCCTGCCCATAAGGCAAAATCCCATTCCGGCCCCCTAAAACAATGCAAGTCGGTTCTACCTAATGACTACTTGGTCAATTTATCGTCTTCCTATTTCTATATCCAATGTAGAAAAGCTCCCAGCTAACCGGGACCACCCTACCATTGGACGGACCCGTCGGGGGTTACGCCCACCCGCTTTCCTCTGATGATGGGTTATCTTTAGTTTTTTAATTACCTACAACACATTTATTGGAACATATACAATCAGCTTCCTTAATTAGTCCGTTTAGTCACACGTTCCTTCACATAATTTATCTCACTAACACGCATACAATTCGAATAGTAAAGCAAACTTCTTTATTATATTGGAAGTCTTATTACAATTTCCATCATTCCGTCCCAGCGGAAGATACACAGAATTCCATAAGGACATTCTGTCCACCAAGATTTCACCCTCATAACTAGTATTTAGGGTTCCAGGATCCCATCCTGGGTCACGAAGGGGCTCGTCAGATTCTTGGAACAATGCAGGATTTACAGCCAGAGCCCCCTCTGGCACCTACAATTACTACTGCCCGAGACTATCCCTACTGACAGACCTTTTGCCTACGGAGCCGGTCCAAGCCTCTCGTAGCGATAATCATGACCCCCTTGGAGTAGGGTCTCGCCGCTGGCTTGGGGGTATCCTAGCGCGATCCTTCCTTTTATTCTGTTGGCAATAATTTCAATCAAAATCTAGATTCTAGCAAACACAAACAGTCCTTTCAAATATGTATCAAATAGTGCAATGACAATCATTCCAACATGTAAATCACAGTTTCACATAGCCAAGGTAGACCTTATCCTAAGGTAACCTTTCATTCTAATGAGGATTCTTCTCCCCATAAAGAAGTGTTGAATACACCTCTTAAAACATGTTAAGCAGGGCATGAGTTTTCCATTTGGATTCACTTATCTAAACATAAGCAAAATCCCTTAAGGAAATATATTGTGTCAATAAACTCAACGAGATGATCTTTAGGATTCCTAAATAGATAACTAGTTTCTATAACCTTCACTAATCAGTTCTTAACCTTGTCGCATTTGATCATAACTATATGGAATACGCATAAAGACATATGTACAATAACCTTTGGCAATTAATTCTATCATGATTCAATGCCTTAGTATCCCAACTATTCTAGCTAGAAATCATAGTGATTAATCGTTTTATGCTTGAACTAATATATCTTTCTGGATGAGTTATCAGTTTAATGTGTAAGCGAAGAATATGAAAGCTAATATCCTATGTAATTTATCTTATATTGTAAAATTGATAATCTAGTAATGAATAACCTGGTTTGGCGGCATGACGACATTAGGAACTTCATCTTTACTCGCGCTCGCATTAGCCACACCCAATGTTCCAATTGTGGTGGCAATTCCCGCAACCTCGGGCACTCCCGTATCATTGGCAATACCCGTTGCTTGACCGGTTGCATTGATTTCCATAGCTTTTCCACTTCGTCGCTTTGGAGCCATCGTCCACGAGGAGTTTGAGAGATAGGGAAGGTGGGATAGATTTTAGATGAGAGAGGGTAGAGAATATGGCTTAGTTAAAGATCGAGACAAGGGATTTGAGCTAACTCTCTTCCTCTTTCTCTTTCTCTCTCTCTCTCTCTTTCTAGCTTCTCGCAGCCTCTTGAAGGAGTATTTTTCCTTCTCTCTTCTTCTCTCTCGCAGCCTCTCGGGGTCTCCTTATCTCCCCTATGCCTCTCCCATGCCTCGTATTTATAGTGAATTGGGGAAGAGTGCTTGTGGTTGAGAAGTGGAGCTCTTTGTGGAGGGGGATCTTGGAAAGATCAGTGATCTGATGCTCAGATCATAAATCTGATGGTTCCATTGGCTCCGAGAGGGGGGTAAAACTCCAAGACACTTGGTTAGAAAGCTCTCAGTTCACTCCTTCTTTTCTCTGTTCGAAGTGCTGTCTACTGCCTGTAAACTGCGATCGCGGCGCGCGCGATTTCGCCAGTCACTTTTTCTTATTTTTCTTTTTATAAAATCTTCAAACTAACTAACACATCACTTGTTTTTTTCTTTTAAATGACATCTAGTTCTAGAAATCTCCATATCTTTTTTTTTAATTAAGATAATCTCTAAAATATCTAAAATATTCTAGTCTTGTCCAAAAGTCTAATATTTTTAGACCATCCAAACTATACACATTATCCTAGTGATTAATATAACTCATAAGTTTCGTTCACGTTGTAATTTACGTGAAGGATGGCCATGGTCCTTGCCAATTCGAAAAAAATATCCAATTTACGACTCTTGATTTTTCTAAATAAAATATTTTAAATTAAATAAAAATTATTAATATTTAATGTTAGTTAGTTTTTACCTTAGTTAGTTTTTAGTTAGTAATCTTACTAACTTATTAATTAACTAACTAACTTTTGAACTAACCAACTAACTTTTATTGTGTGGAAATATTACATCCTTCTCCCCTTAGAGAAATCGAGATGTCCTCATCTCGAGAGAAACTGTGGGTATTGTTGATGAAGAGCATCCACATCTATCCATGAAGCATCTTCTTCAGGGTAATCCTTCCATTGGACAATGTATTCTCTAAGGGTTCTACTCCTCAATTTTCTCTCCCTTACATCAATTACTCTGTTAGGTTGTAGCTCAAGGACTCCTTGGCTAGGTATTACAACTTGTTCATCATCAAGGATATGGTTAGGGTTAGCTACGTATGCTTTCAATAAGCTAACATGAAATACATTGTGGATTTTTATATTCTCAGGGAGTTGTATCTTGTAAGCGCTTGGTCCTAGGCACTTGAGAATCTTATAGGGTCCACAATATCTTGGACTTAGCTTCTTAAACTCACCTAAAGACAAAGAACTCTTCTTTGGATGGACACGGATGAAGACCATGTCTCCCTCTTTGAAGATTCGTTCTTGCCTTTTTAGATCAGCATATGCCTTTTGTCGATCTTTGGCAGCTTGAATATCATGTCTGATGATCTTGATTTGATCATCCATTTCTTCTAACATTTTTCGCGAGGCTTCTACCCTTAGAGTAGGATCGGAAAAATTAAGTGGCATACGACAATCTTGACCATATAGTGCCTGAAATGGAGTCATCTGAATACTTCGATGATAGGAGGCATTATAGGCAAATTCCACTAAGGATAGATACTGAATCCACCTTTTAGGTTCCTTGCTGCAATATGCACGCAGAATATCCTCAATTACTTGATTAACTCGTTCTGTCTGCCCATCAGTTTGTGGATGATAAGCAGTACTGAAACAAAGTTGGGTTCCAATGGCTTCAAATAAACTCTTCCAGAAGTGTGATGTGAAAAGAGAATCACGATCACTGATGATCCTTTTAGGTAACCCATGTAACCTAAAAATCTCTTTTACAAAAATTCTAGCAATATCTGAAGCCTTGTAATTGGTTTTTGTTGGGAGAAGATGAGCGACCTTTGTTAGCATGTCTACTATTACCATTATTGAGTTATATCCTCCTTGTACAGAAGGTAACCCAACTACAAAGTCCATGCTAATAAATTCCCATTTCATCTGGGGAATGTCAAGTGGCTGGAGTTTTCCTGGTAACTTGACATGTTCAGATTTTACCCTTTGGCAATTTAGACATTCAGTGACATACTTAAGTACATCACCCTTGAGTTTTTGCCAGTAATAACTTTTCCTGACAGCATTAAGAGTTTTTGCATATCCTGGGTGTCCTGAAAAAGGAGAATCATGTGCTTCCCAAAGTATCCTTCTCTTGAGAGACTGACTTGAAGGAATGCATAGTCTCATTCTGAAATAAACAAGTCCTTCATCTTCATCTGTAGAGAATTCCTGATACTTAGTCTTGAATTTGGGATCTTGTTCCTTATTCTGAACTTCCCAAAACAATTGTTGATAGTCTAGGTCCTTATTTGCTTCATCCTTGGTCAACTCGATGATAGGATTAGTCGGCATCGATACCATTGTAGCCGGAGTTTCTGACCTAGATGGTTCTTCAGTGATAAGAGCATTAAGGAAGGCTTTACGGCTAAGGGCATCTACTACTACATTTTCTTTACCGGGTCTGAACTTAATTTCAAAGTCATATTCCTGTAGAACCTCGATCCAACGTCGTTGCCTCATATTAAGATCAGGTTGAGTAAAAATCCACTTAAGACTTTTATGATCTGTGACTAAGGAAAACTTATTTCCAAGCAAGTAATGTCTCCATAATTTGAGAGCATGAATCACAGCTAATAACTCCAGGTCATGAGTAGCATATTTCTGCTCATGGATTTTCAATTTTCTTGAAGAGTAAGCTATAGGATGTCCTTCCTACATTAGCACACATCCCAATGCAAGAGAGCTGGCATCTGTGACAACTTCAAATTCCTTGCTTAAGTCAATAGCCTTAAGATAGGAGCAGTTACCAGACTATGCTTTAGTTGCTCAAAGCTAGATTGTTCGATTGGCGTCCAATTAATGGCAACTTGCTTCTTAAGTAAATTTGTAAGAGGTGCTGCAATTTGAGCATAGTTTCTGATGAATACCCTATACCATCCTGTTAGACCTAGAAAACTTCTCACTTCCTTGATAGTGGTTGGGGGTGGCCAATCTTGAACATCCTTGACCTTGGAAGGATCTACTGATATACCCTCAATAGACACTATGAATCCCAAGTATTCAATCTTTCTTTTGAAGAATGCACACTTCTTCTTCTTGGCATACAACTTGTGTGTACTCATTGTCTCTAGGACAATGCGAAGATGTGGTTCATGATCCTCTTCCTCCTTAGAATAAGTTAGGACGTCATCAAAGAATACAAGGACAAAGTCATCAAGATGGGGTCTAAAAATGTCATGCATTAACCTGTTGAAGGTAGCTGGAGCATTTGTCAATCCAAATGACATCACAATGAATTCGAAATGGCCGTATCTTGTGTTGAAGGCAGTCTTTGGAATATCTTCATTCTTGACTCTAATCTGGTAATATCCTGACTGAAGATCAATCTTAGAAAATATCTTTGCTCCTTGTAGATGATCAAGAAGCTCATCAATCCTTGGGATTGGGTACTTATTCTTTACTGTCACCTGGTTTAGCCCTCAGTAGTCGATACAAAGACGGAGAGTTCCATCTTTCTTCTTTTGGAATAATACTGGGGCTCCCCATGGTGAATTACTTGGCCGGATATATCCTTGTTCTAGCAGTTGCTTGAGTTGCTCTTTTAGTTCGATGGCTTCAGGAATAGACATTTTGTAAGGTCTTTTTGCCACTGGAGCGGCTCCTGGAACAAGTTTGATCTCATGATCAACTTCTCTTTCTGGAGGTAACTCAATTAGCTCTTCAGGAAATATGTCAGCGTACTCTTTTAACCAGGATGGTTCTTCTTCTGCATGACCATCTTGATTTGTCTTGTTAAGCTTGATCAAGTAAACAGGTAATCCTTTCTTCAATCCTTTCACAATTCGAGAAGCTTTTGCCAATTGAACTTTAGGTTTCCCTGTTTCACCTTGTGTAGTTGCTATTTCACCATTCAAATCCTGAAATGTGACTTGACCTTTTCCACAATGGATATGAGCATCATTGGGAATCAGCCAATCCATTCCTAGTAAACATTCATAGGCTCCTAGGTTCATTACCCTGAACCTCATACTTGAAAGGTTTTCCCCTAGGTTAAACTCTACCTTGGCAGTTTGCTGTGTAGAAAGTACTTCCTTTCCATCTGCTAATTCCACAAGTAGCTTTGATGCATTTACAATATCTATACCTATATTCTTAGCACACTTGGGTGAAATAAATGAGTGTGTACTTCCACAATCAATCAAAACTTTAAATGATTTACCTTGGTGACTAGCCGGTGTCTGTATTACCGAATATTGACGATTTGGTCCTTTCCTGTGGAATGCAGCATGAACAGTTGCTCTTTCAATATCTTCTTCCATAGTAGGGTCTTCCTCCTTATTAGTCTCTTTTAGGGTAATATTTGATGTTCTTCCTCTTGCCATAGCTACATAACCGCGACCTTGGGCAGCTCTGCCTTGACCTCGAAATTGGCCTTGGTGATGGTTTCTACCAAGCTTTGGACAATCTCTCCTGAAATGTCCTGTCTCATTACAGTGGAAGCACCTAAGACCATCCCTGTTTCCTTGGGTAGGAATAAAATTTCCAACTGCATTGGATTTTGCCTTCTTCTTTTGTCCTTGGAAAAATTGTCCTTGGGTTCTTTTTGCTTGACCTTTGAATCCTCCTTTGTTCTGGTTATTGTAGCTCCAGAACTTATTGTTATTAGGCTTTGATTGTACTTCCCGCACAATAGGAGCAGCTCGAATCAAAGCATCCTGGAGGTCTATGGGGCACATTGATTCTAAACGAGTGTTCAGAGGATAATTTAGCCCATTGCAAAACTTGGACACTTATTGAACAGTATCCATGGGGGGTGCATATTTAAGAAGAGAAACAAACTTGGAGTAGTATGCTTCCAAGGCCAGTCCCATTTGCTTCAAATTGAAGAACTCGTTCATCTTTTGGGTGCGATAAGCTGGAGGTAAATACCTCCCTCTTACAGCTTCTTTCAGCAAGTCCCAAGTAATGGTATTTTCAGGGACACCTTGATCTCAGCACCACTGCTTCCACCAAAGTCGAGCTTCACCAATTAATTTTAGCTTAGCTATCATAGCTTGGTTGGCTGGGATAGTTCCAGCAGCAGTAAAATAATCTTCCATCGATTCGATCCAAATTTCTGCATCAGCTTCCACATTTTCGCCTTTCCCATTAAACTCTGGAGGTTTGACTTGCTTCAATAAATTCATTTTCTCTTGAGCTTCGTTGGGAATTATTGTGGGTGCAAGATTCTGGGAAATTTTTAGAAATTCGTAAGTTAAATTTTACAACTCTATGTAGCGTCAATAATTGAGTTCAGTACTCAAAATATCTCTCGCTTAGTTTACTGAAACAACTCTCAAATCAACTTTCTTCCCATAAAATTAAATTGCAATTTCAGAGGTTTCAAGACAAAAATAATAAAATAGGATTGCATTATTTCTTTGATTGATGAAGTATCAATCAATCTTTTATTACAATGGATGTACAAGGTAATCAGATGGAAGGAAATACATTATTCAGATGGCTCGCAGGCTCATCTTATTTTCTCTCAGGAAAGGATTCCCTACTACAATCTAAGTATGACACTCTGATACATCCTTTATGAAGTAACTTGGATTCGGAGAGTAAATATCTAGGAATCTATATTTTTGAGGGAGTTCAGGAAATCCCTCTTTTTTGTAGTTGCGGTGGCTAGAGCGACCTATGACTTTTATTTTGTCAGCCGGAAGGATCTTCGTAACTTCCCCATAGATATATTGGTTTAGTTTGATCTTCTTGCCTCTAGTATACAGGGTTGAGTTTACAGTGGCCTCATGAAATAGATAGATCTTAACAACTTTAAGATCTTCCATCCATTTTACCCTTTTCAGATTATTTTGAAGATAAGCTAGATGGCTTGCATCAATATAGCAATATCCTCCACTAATCATCCATCGTCTTTCACGATATAGAGGCGACGGGTTGTACAACTGATCTAGTACTCGCATCATCTGAATTCTCCAGGAAAAACTGGATGAATGCATAGCTGACATAAACATTACTTGAAAGATCAAGAATCGCTTCCAAGATTCATTACTCTGCCATAATTCAAAAAACATACGTTAATAAAGAGAAGAAACATGTCCTAGGCTATGCTTAGAAAAAATAATATTTTTCTTAAGCTTACGTCGTAATCTATACTAATGTGTGCTCTGATACCAACTGTGAGGTGTCCGCTAGTCCCAATCCACGGCACACCTTTTAGTAGTCCATCAGTAGGTTTTTCCATAAATGATGCCGCCCGGTGCTCCCTTGGAACATCATGGGTTTGTCACTTAGGCCCTATCAAGTCTACTTCGCAACGGGAGAGTTCTAGCCGAACCCACTAGGATCGACCTGAAGACTTGGGTTTCTAAAATCGGATGGGTCTCCTAGCAGCCAGCTAGCATCAGTAATTTCGAGTTCCACTTTTTAGAGGATTACTCGATCTGAAGCGGACTTGCCATTGCACTTGGTTCAAAGAGAATTGGAGACGGAGGGGAGTGTGGTACGTCAACCCTCCTGCCCATAAGGCAAAATCCCATTCCGGCCCCCTAAAACAATGCAAGTCGGTTCTACCTAATGACTACTTGATCAATTTATCGTCTTCCTATTTCTATATCCGATGTAGAAAAGCTCCCAGCTAACCGGGACCACCCTACCATTGGACGAACCCGTCGGGGGTTACGCCCACCCGCTTTCCTCTGATGATGGGTTATCTTTAGTTTTTTAATTACCTACAACACATTTATTGGAACATATACAATCAGCTTCCTTAATTAGTCCGTTTAGTCACACGTTCCTTCACATAATTTATCTCACTAACACGCATACAATTCGAATAGTAAAGCAAACTTCTTTATTATATTGGAAGTCTTATTACAATTTCCATCATTCCGTCCCAGCGGAAGATACACAGAATTCCATAAGGACATTCTGTCCACCAAGATTTCACCCTCATAACTAGTATTTAGGGTTCCAGGATCCCATCCTGGGTCACGAAGGGGCTCGTCAGATTCTTGGAACAATGCAGGATTTACAGCCAGAGCCCCCTCTGGCACCTACAATTCCTACTGCCCGAGACTATCCCTACTGACAGACCTTTCGCCTACGGAGCCGGTCCAAGCCTCTCGTAGCGATAATCATGACCCCCTTGGAGTAGGGTCTCGCCGCTGGCTTGGGGGTAGCCTAGCGCGATCCTTCCTTTTATTTTGTTGGCAATAATTTCAATCAAAATCTAGATTCTAGCAAACACAAACAGTCCTTTCAAATATGTATCAAATAGTGCAATGACAATCATCCCAACATGTAAATCACAGTTTCACATAGCCAAGGTAGACCTTATCCTAAGGTAACCTTTCATTCTAATGAGGATTCTTCTCCCCATAAAGAAGTGTTGAATACACCTCTTAAAACATGTTAAGCAGGGCATGAGTTTTCCATTTGGATTCACTTATCTAAACATAAGCAAAATCCCTTAAGGAAATATATTGTGTCAATAAACTCAACGAGATGATCTTTAGTATTCCTAAATAGATAACTAGTTTCTATAACCTTCACTAATCAGTTCTTAACCTTGTCGCATTTGATCATAACTATATGGAATACGCGTAAAGACATATGTACAATAACCTTTGGCAATTAATTCTATCATGATTCAATGCCTTAGTATCCCAACTATTCTAGCTAGAAATCATAGTGATTAATCGTTTTATGCTTGAACTAATATATCTTTCTGGATGAGTTATCAGTTTAATGTGTAAGCGAAGAATATGAAAGCTAATATCCTATGTAATTTATCTTATATTGTAAAATTGATAATCTAGTAATGAATAACCTGGTTTGGCGGCATGACGACATTAGGAACTTCATCTTTACTCGCGCTCGCATTAGCCACACCCGATGTTCCAATTGTGGTGGCAATTCCCGCAACCTCGGGCACTCCCGTATCATTGGCAATACCCGTTGCTTGACCGGTTGCATTGATTTCCATAGCTTTTCCACTTCGTCGCTTTGGAGCCATCGTCCACGAGGAGTTTGAGAGATAGGGAAGGTGGGATAGATTTTAGATGAGAGAGGGTAGAGAATATGGCTTAGTTAAAGATCGAGACAAGGGATTTGAGCTAACTCTCTTCCTCTTTCTCTTTCTCTCTCTCTCTCTTTCTAGCTTCTCGCAGCCTCTTGAAGGAGTATTTTTCCTTCTCTCTTCTTCTCTCTCGCAGCCTCTCGGGGTCTCCTTATCTCCCCTATGCCTCTCCCATGCCTCGTATTTATAGTGAATTGGGGAAGAGTGCTTGTGGTTGAGAAGTGGAGCTCTTTGTGGAGGGGGATCTTGGAAAGATCAGTGATCTGATGCTCAGATCATAAATCTGATGGTTCCATTGGCTCCGAAAGGGGGGTAAAACTCCAAGACCCTTGATTAGAAAGCTCTCAGTTCACTCCTTCTTTTCTCTGTTCGAAGTGCTGTCTACTGCCTGTAAACTGCAATCGCGGCGCGCGCGATTTCGCCAGTCACTTTTCCTTATTTTTCTTTTTATAAAATCTTCAAACTAACTAACACATCACTTGTTTTTTTCTTTTAAATGACATCTAGTTCTAGAAATCTCCATATCTTTTTTTTTTAAATTAAGATAATCTCTAAAATATCTAAAATATTCTAGTCTTGTCCAAAAGTCTAATATTTTTAGACCATCCAAACTATACACATTATCCTAGTGATTAGTATAACTCATAAGTTTCGTTCACGTTGTAATTTACGTGAAGGATGGCCATGGTCCTTGCCAATTCGAAAAAAATATTGAATTTACGACTCTTGATTTTTCTAAATAAAATATTTTAAATTAAATAAAAATTATTAATAATTCATGTTAGTTAGTTTTTACCTTAGTTAGTCTTTAGTTAGTAATCTTACTAACTTATTAATTAACTAACTAACTTTTGAACTAACCAACTAACTTTTATTGTGTGGAAATATTACAGAGAGGGATTGGGTGACCATGACCAATCAAATATTTGTTAAGAGGCTTGTAATTTATCACCATTCTTTTCTTGCCTCGCTTCTGTTTAGAATGCTTGTTGACATAGAATGCCTGACAAGCCCATGGAGAATCAGTTGGCTCAATTAGCCCTTTATCTAGAAGAGTTTGTATCTCTTCTTTACATAGTGCAACATCTTCATCCTTCTGTTTCTAGCCCAAGTGTGCATGGCTTTGGTAAATCATGAGGATTTGAGAAAAACTATTGTCTCACCTTGTTCTTATGCTTTTTTTATTTGGAAGATGAAGTTGTTGTAGTATCAGAATCATTTGATTCTGATGAAATCTGTTTTACTTGCTTTCCTTTCTTGAAGAATCACTCTTGAAATTAGAATCACTTCTAAAATGAGAAGTAGAGGCATCAGCCATAAACAATTTGTCTCTTTTGCCGAGAAAATGCACTACATGTGCATTAACTAGTTGAAAGTTGTCAGGATGAACAACGTCATCCTCACAGTCTTCTATGAAATTTGATTCTATATCAGATTCAGAATTTGGAGCATCATTTGTATCTAAGTTGGTGGTATGCCAAGAAGTGTTGCTAGAAGTATTGCTAGAAGTGGCACTATTTGCATTGTCATCTTTGCTATCATAAGAATAACAATTTTCAGTGTCAAAATACTCTGAATAATCTTTTGAAGAAGTAGAGTCATGGTGATGCATATTAACTTTGGCGAAGTTGGCTTGAGCTTTGCCCTTCTTCGAACATTTGTTCACCAAATGTGATGAACTTCCACATATGTAACATTTGAGATCTTTCTTTTTTGGATCTTTTTCATATTCTTTCTCTTTACCAAATCTGTGAGAATATTTTCCACATCAATGACAATGTGAATATCACGAATGTCGAGAAGATATGTGGCCATAGTCTTTCTTATTGAAGTAGCACTTAAAATTCCTATGAAGCTAGTTAGAAGAATGCCAATGCCAATGGGTAGTATAGCCATTTCTAGTAGTAGTCTCACATCTACATTTTTCATATCCAAAATCAACATCAAATTTAGAAGTAGTTTTACAGATGGATTGGGGGAACTTTTGGTTGAGCTGTGTCATCTTCTGATGATGGCAAACCTCTTTGATAGTTTGCTCTATTGTTAGAATTATTTGCCCAACACTATTTGTGAAGTCTCTATTTTCATTTTTTATTTTGTACTTACAATAAAATGGAATTGGCTCAAGGAATGAACATACGGATGCTCTTTCATGGAGTTATCATGGGCACCAAGTCCTTCTTAAAGAAGTTCTCTCATATATGTAAGATACCCTTTGTACATTCTAAGGTCACATAACTTAGACTTGAAAAATACCTCACGTGCTTCAAGCACGTCATCAAGCTTGTTGCCTATTAATTCACCCAATAAGAGTTCAAAGAATATTCGAATTGGATCTGTGTGTTGAATAATTGCCATTTTTACCTATGGGTTTATAAATACCCACCACTGCTTTAAGCCACCAACAAAACCATGCATCATAGCATTCAGAATATCTATTCTATTGGTCTGGGGCTTCTCTACTATTTTTTGTCCAATGTAGGCATGCATCATATAGATGAGGAGCTTTATCTGCTCATGAGACTTTCCATCAATTGACCAGATTGGGAAAGAACCCACTTTCTTTGGCACTCCAATCTTCTTATAGAAAGTGTTGTAGGAAGGTTTGTATGTGGAAGCATTAGATGTAGCATTTACAGGGACAGAAGCATTAAGAGGATATAATTTTGAATATTTTGAAGATTTCTTACTTACATGATGATGATGAGCATTCATTTTTTCTTTGAGAACACAAATAGGAGAGTTTTGTGATCTATGTAGATTTATGCAAACAAAATCCTCTTCGATCACGCTATCACCATCCTCATGTGATGAAGTGAGTGTGTATACAGCATATCTTTGGAAAAATATTGAATCATATGTTTCATTTCCTGTAACAAATCATCTACATATTTTTCTTTAGTGAAATCAAGATCTTCGTAGCAATAAAGATCTTTATCTAGAACTGGAGGAGTTCTTGTAGATTCTGATGTTCCTCTCCTATGGGTATGATCTTTTTTTCTTTGCCTTTAGAAGAAGTAAAAATTTTGTGAACATTTAGAGTACCTGAAGAGGGAGATGCAAAGTGAGAGGTCCATCCTTTTTGCAACCTCTTGTTGGAGAAGTTTGTCCAATCTGTGACATTTGATGTTGGCACAATAGAAGATACTATGTTGGCATGCAAGACTAAAGACTTTGTACAAGATTTGTTGAATTGTTGGCATAAGACAAGAATTTGATCAATTATCTACTGTAGAGAATCCATTTTCTCAATTAAGCCGATTAAGGCTAAGTGTGCCCAATTAACAACTTGAATTTCAGCAGTCCATGAGGTAGTATCATGTGGTCTCAGATAAGGAGCATCCTTATACTGATTACTCTCATATTCAAATTCTTGTATTGCAGTTAGTATTGAAGAAGAAGAAGAATGAGTTTTTTCAATTAGCTTTCTTCAATATTAGCACACACCATGCACAATTTGTTCGTGAGAATAAGGATGTGTATGGAACTTTAAAACATTTTCCTTCTGTGAAGGAGGATTAGTTGTAGTTGCACTTAGGGTCTTGGAAGCATTTGATCTAGAGTAGGGGGAATAGGAAGTTGTGAAGCCTGTTGCGGTGGCAAAAATAGTGTTTTACCTCTAATATTCTAAACTTTGATAACTTTAGGGGGTAGTAATTCTTTCTTTTTTTACTGAAGAGATGTCTGATTGCCATTGGTGTGGTAATTCTATCTCATAATAGTTTACACAATCTGGAAGAAATCTTTGGGTAATCTCATCATATTTCATAATAATAGTTTGACTCTTATCTTGAGAAGAATTGACTCCTTCAACTACTCTAGGTATGGCTAGTGACATGCAACGAAATACCATTTTGTATTGTATAACAAGATGAGTAGATGATGCTTTCATCTACAATCCCATAGTTCTAACATGGAGCATTAGTAATTCTAATAGGTATGGGTCATCCATAGCAATTACATAGTTAGGACAATTCAAAGAAAATTGGTCCATTAGATAGAGGCAAAACAGTAGCACCCACTATCATATCATGTAGTTGTAGATGGTGTGCATCTAGTACTATAGCCATGCAAGAGGCATTAAGGCCTTGATAGAAGAGGGGAATGATTCCAATAGCTCTGTACCCTAAGTGGATATGAGGATAGTCCTTCTTATGCTGATGTTTTTGAATCTTTGGATAAATAAGTAATACTAGATTTACATGTTGATCCTCAGAGAGTGAATCACCTACTATCATTAGGGGAGTTTTGAGGTCTCAAAAATTCCTTTTAGGAGATAGAGAGAGAGTGCTCTAGACCAATAGGAGTAGAGCCACCATAACAAAAGTTCTATTTTTAAAAATACCAAAAATCATTATATATATATATATATATATATATAATATTACGAATTCGTATTATCAATATCTATTTTTAGCCTCTTATATTCGTGATTATGATATTCTTTGCATTAATGATATATAGTCCCCGCCACTTTCATTTAATGATATGTTTGGATTAATGATAATGACATTTTTAATCTAAATTCAAATTAATAAAGAGCTTGCACTTATTTTTTTCCCTCCTTTCTTTTATCCCTCTCATGTTTTTCCCTCCTTTCTTGTGGTAGCTTAGTCCTCTCTCTCTCTCTCTCTCTCTCTCTCTCTCTCTCTCTCTCTCTCTCTCTCTCTACCATGGATACAAAAATTTGACCTTCAACAAGGCATCCAAGCTCCCAAATCATACCCATATTAGTGTTTAACTCATTCCAAAAATATGGAAGATGGATTCCTACAATCATTAGCAAAGACAGTTGGATCACCATGCAACAGGCAAAACATGGGAAAAGATGAAGATATGAGAGCTTGTTCATCTCTGCTTGGAAGGGTAGAATCCGATATTTCAAGATTGGAGTAAACAAGAATAGCATAAAATAGGTTTTGGTGCAACATGTGTTTATGCATAGAGAGCTATATTTGGAACCTGGAAGTTCAAATCTTCCAATGCATAAACCAAATTGTAAGGATTTGATTCTTAAAGTCTTTCTTTTCTTGAACTTGGTTTAAGGTTTTCCATTATAACATTTGTTCATTTGTCTTGTAGATGTCTATTCCTCTAATTTGAGGATTTGCAAGCCGAAATGGAAAAGATCAATAAAGCCACAGAAGAATTAGAGGCGCTAAGGGAGGAAAGAGCATGCAGATACAAAAAAGAGGTGGAGAAATTGACACAAGAGGGAGCCTCAGCACAAGAAGAGTGGCAAAGATTGAAAGGAGAAAGGGAAGATCAAGAACGGAGGGTGATAGTGCCTAGCCCAGAGATAGGGGGAAGCCTCGAGGAGATGACAAAACGGGCCTAGATGAATGGGCAGCACATAATGAAAGAGAGTCAAAGCATTGGCGTGCTGTCTAGCTCAAGTTGAAAAAGATAGGATACTAGTTGAAAGCCGAGCAGAGGCCACCCAAGTGGGATTCAAAGCCTAGCAACATGCCTTCCTCAATGCACTACTTGACTCACCCAAACGGAGGAAAGGGAGGTCATGAAACCATCAAGAAAAAGCTACAGATTGCACACAAGGACTTGAGAGTAGGCATGTAGATGCCGACGCAAACTGTGGGAGTCGGTTTGACCTTGGAAGTGAAGGGGATGCAATGGTTGTGGAGAAGGAGAAGAGGAAGATACGGGGGAGAAGAGCACACACAATGTAGGTGCTGTCCAACTGAACTAACAGCCTTATTGCACTATCATATTATATATGAATAAAGAATGGGCGGTCACAACATACACTGGTAGGCCCAAAGGCCTTTTACCCCAACAATCTCCCACTAAAAGGCCAATGTGGCTAGGGAGTGAAAAACAAAGAAAATTAAAAAAAAGACAAGGTGAGGAATCATAACATCTCACCCAACACCCAATCGAAAAGCGAGCTGTGCAAGAAGTGTCGAGAACCTCTGCAGAAGAAGAGTCAAGTATCCCCGAGTCCACGATATCTAGGAGATAAATGATCCTGTAGCTCCATACAATAGAGCAATCTAAGAATGCTTCTCATGAAGCAAGCACAACTCATCAATGCACGGCTATAAAGCATCAGAGTCGCACATAGCATCAGGGTGGCGCATATAAGACAACGGAGAGTAGTCAGACTCTCCAGAGTCAATCACTAAAAGAGGGTCAACATCCTGGACACTCGTCCAATGGGGTCTCAAGACTACATGTGGCCTCAGCAAAGCAGAAGACTGACATATGGCTGGCTTTCTAGCCTGCAAAACTACAAGAAAATGGCTCTCATGAGCTTGCAAGGGGTGTAGCAACTGACCACCAACATCCTGACCCTAACTGCTATGCATAGCTACGTCATCTAGGCCAATAAGTGCCTCATTTTTAGCATAAACAGCTTGTTGTAATGGCACTATAGCTGCTGTAAAATCAGTCATAAAGCATACTGAACACTCATCAAGAGGGCTAAGAGGTGTCTGCATCTCATAGAAGACAGCATGACGGCTGCGTATGACCTGCTGGGCATCCAAATCCCATAATCTATATGCCTTAAAGTCACCATCGCCATAACTAAGGAGGATACATCTATGTGACATAGGCTCATGTGGCATACGTACATATGCTTGGCAGCCAAACATCCTCAAGTGATCATAGGAGGGTTGCATGCCACTCCATGCCTCATGGGGTGTAATACCATCCAAGGTCAAGCACGGTGTCCTGTTAACCAAATAGACTGTTGTCATAAGGGCCTCAGCCCAAAAGCCGTAAGACAACCTAGCTGTGTTAAGCATAGAAGCAACCTTTGCCTGTAAGGTCAGACACATACCATGACCAATTCCATAATACCGTGAGCACAAGAAATCAATGCCATACTGCTGACAAGAGGTCCGAAAGCTGGGAGAGAGAGCATGACTCTCATAATCCATCTGCAAGTACCTAGGCCTACTACCAGCAGAATCCATAAACCTGTCAAGCATAACTACAGCATCCTCAATCTGAACCAAGGGAAAAGCCCAAACACGATGGGTAGCATGATCAACAAAGGTCACAAAGTATAACGCTCCACCAAGTGACTGGGAAGGCATAGGTCCATATACTGCACAATCGACAAGATCTAGAGGAGCATGCCTCATACGATCGCCATAAGCCAAGGGGGCTCTACAAAGGACCAAGAGTACAATCAGGGCAAGCATCAAGATCTATAAGTGACATAGGAGGCAGCAATGAGTCTGAACAAGACAAGATCTCCATCTCTATGTGGTGCATATGGCCTAGGCGATAATGCCATAACAATGCATGTGGTATCCGGATAACTGCAACCATAGAATCTCCCACATGAGAGGCATGCACTGGGTAATGAGAACCAACTTGAGAACCTCTGGCCAAAACCAAGCAACCATGGCAGATCTTCCATGACCTATCCTGAAGAGAAACAAAGTGACCTGCATCATGCAATTGACTGACAGAAATCAGGCTCTTACTGAGCATGGGAACATGTAGAACATCCCTAAGCATAAGAGAAGTCCCATTATGCAAAGCTAGGTGTATGTCCCTTGTATAAACAATAGCATAAGTCTGCTCAAGGCCCAAATCAATACATCCATCAACCTCCCTATAAGAAGAGAACCATCCTCTATGAGGGGTAACATGACAAGATGCCATAGAGTCAAAAGGCCAATCGATGGCCTGATCATTGAGCAAGTAAGCTGTCGGGAAACTAGATGACAGGAGGACATGCTCAACTACATCATCATGGGTAACTGCATGTACCTCACCACTAGAAAGAGTGGTAATACCTATTGCATCGCTAACTCTCTGCTCATGTCGAGTCCGTCTCTGTCTCTGCTGCTCTCTAATCCGTCTAAAGCATTTTCTTTGAACATGCCCAAGCTTCCCACAATGGAAGCAAACAACATCTGAAGTAGAAGAACCTGTAGAAGATGACAAGGAATCCAAGTCATCATGAATAGGGCTATCCATAGCATCCATGGAGCTCAAGCAGTCGAGGGTTGTCCCAACATAGGGAACCTGCTCATAAAGACAATCATCTACTAGTACATCAGTGGTAGAACCATGCTACAAATGCTCATGAAACCTTAATGGATGGGAGGACATAAAGACATCATCAAGGATGCAAAAGCTCCCACATGAAGAAGAGTTGTAGCCAACTGCATGACATAACCAACCACAGTACAGTAAAGCATAAGACATCTGTCATAAGAGCATATGATATTCAGCCATGAAATCAGCCCATAACCATATGCATACGCATAGCTCTGCAGTACATCATGCCACCAAGGAACATCCAAGTCAAGTAAAGACCGACAAGTGGCAAAGCATCCTACAAGAGTCAAGCTCCAGGTGAAGCCCAAACATCTATACAACAACATCCAAATAAGTAGCTTTGTAAGGTATACAACAATAGACCATGTGCATAGACGAGTAAGCATACATAGCATCTACTCTCTAGCATAGACGAGCAATAGGAGCCCAAATAGAAGCTAGACAACAAAGGAGCAAGAAATCCATAACTATAAATCCCAAGCACTATCCAAGTCCACTGATCAGTAAGTATCCCGCATATCAAATGCAAACGAGCAATCACAGCTAAATAGGCAACTGCCAAAACAAGGGAGCATCTCACTGCTCAATACCTATAAGTGCATCCAAGTAATAGCCAAGATCCATAATCAGAGCATCAAATCCCATATAGCATCCAAGGTCGTAACGGAAAAATCCAAGTCAATGTCCAACTGCTCAAGGGAATACTCAAATGAATGTCGAGACGAGCTCAAACAACTACCATCCCCACAGCCAAAGCATAAAGCATTCACCAAGACATCATAACCCATAATGGGTAGCCTAGGCATAAACCATGTCATAGATGAAATGCCAACTGCAAAGAAGTGATAGTCAAACCCAAATCGATCTCTAATCTCAGCTCAAAAGCATTTCGGAGCATAAACAAGACATGTGGCATAGTCCAAATACATCATGACATCATACCGAGTAGCTGGGAGCACCCCGTGGCCAATAGGCATAACCCAATTGTAGCATAAATAGCTTCATCCCTGAAGTTTCCAACAACATATAACCTCTGTAAACTGAGCAAATCAGTGCTCAATCCAAGATCAAATCCATAGGCAAACCATAGGCATACATTCCCGTACGTATAGGCACCAACCGAGCATAATCGTGCATCAAATGCCAAGACTTGTAAGCATAAAATTGAAGTAACAAGTGGCTGCCCTATTTTGGATAGATCTAGGATTGTTCAAAATAGTCAATGGCTGAGCTAAATCAGCTCCAAATTCATCTCACATAAGAGGCATAACATCCACAAGTGATCCGGTATCAATAGACATCAGTAGAAGCATCACATAAGCCATAGGCATACAAATACATGCTGTCTCAGACCTGAAATCTGTTACAGAATATTCTATCATCAGAATTTGGAAAATTTGACATCACCATCACATCCGGAGCGTGCCAAAACCTCAACTTATACTCTTACCTTGCATGAATCGGGTTCCAAATGCCCGAGATATGACAAAAAGAATGATTTTTAGGCTAGATTTTGAAACAAGCACAAAAAAAAGTGAGCTGGCTGGGGGGTCTGTTGTCCCACGTGTCAACAATGGGGCCCAAAGGGGGCACAAATGGGGGCCAAATAAGGCCTACACCAAGCCTCAGCAAGCCTTGATAGGCTGGAAGCAAGATCCAGGTGAAGGAAGCTCCAAGAGGTGTGAGCTATGGCTGCCCACAACCTGTGAAAACCCTGTTGAGCTGAAAACTGAGTGAGAATGAAGATCTCATACCTCATGTGGAAGGTCGGGATGAGCTCTTGAAGACCCGCTCTAATAGCAGTTGAAGGGGATGTAATGGCAGTGAAGAAGGAGAAGAGGAAGATGCGGGAGAGAAGAGCACACACAATGTAGGTGCTATCCAACTGAACCGACAGCCTTATTGCACTATCATATTATATATGAATAAAGAATGGGAAGTCACAGTGTATAGGGCACTACAATTCAAAGGAAAATACTAGAATTTAAATGTAAAAATGTATGGGTGTTGAGACTTTCTTTCCAAGAAAGAGTGCTTATATGAGGTGTAGTTTGGACGATGGAATATCTATTTTTGCATTGGTATATAGTGACTCAAGCCTAGAGAGAAGTCCTACCACACATCAAATTTGGTGTTTAGAATAGACACGATATGCAAGCTCATATCTTTGGCAAATGTGGGACTTTATGGCTCTATGATTAGAAGGTCGATTCTCCTTTCTTTAATCCTATTGCCATCCTTGCTAGACTTAGTTTTGTTGAAATCAAATGTTTATAAGATTTTGCTAGTATTTCTTGTATTACAACATTTGGTTGAGGGTCCTCAAGTCCTACCTAGTTTCTATGGATCACCTTAGCATTCGTATTGGTCTTTTGAGTGGTGGTGTCCTAAATCCATGAAGGATAACTCTTAGCTTCATCATTCTGACTTTTAGATGCATACTCCTTCTTGGCCTAAATCTGTGAAGGAAATGCCTTAAAATGCACTAGCCTTTAAATAAATGCACCCCCTTTTCACCCGACAGGAAAGAGATGAAATCGGGTTCACGAAAGGAGTCCAACAGGAAGCTCGGCAAGGAGATGAGGCTTGCCCAAGCTTTGAGATGGGGCTACATGAAGAAGAAATGCCCCATAGCCTCCTTCCGCACCATGGCCAGAAGACCAACAACAGGCACATCCAAAGAAAGAAGGGCCGCACTTAAGGAAAAAAGGAAACAGATGGTGGAGGAAGCAAGGAGAAGGCACCAGACCAATACAAGTGCCATCCCCACCCATTCCACCGAACTAGGATACTATCCTAGAGCAAGCTTCCACACTGATTTGGTGATCTAGGAACAACATGAGACCTCTAGAAATGCCTTTGACTTGAACTTCCAGTTCCCCACTAACTTGCATAGGGTTTTACCGATCAAGGTGATGGAAGAGGTAATCGACATCGGAAGCAGGCTCGAGGAAAAATGGCTGGCAAAAGAGAGAACAGAACCCCACCCTCTCGGGTGCATAGGATGTAGAATTTTGGCAAGACAAGGTTTTTGAGGTTCCGAGATCAGTGCCGGGCAATGAGTGCCAGCCTACATGGAGAAGGCACCTCTGTGACATGAACATGGACACTTGGGTGGCTTTTTGCAACACTCTCCCATTAGAATGCAACCTGACATTCAGGCCATACCCTCAAAGAATGGGAGTGGATTTTGACCCCAAGGTACAACTTCTCCGTAATCTACAATGTAAACTGTACTGCACCGAAGAAGGCCCTTATCTTCACCCCAAAAAATCTGGCCCGTGACTCTATAGTTCGTTTTGTAGATGAATTCTCCTTGTGCCCCGACCCTGCATTCATAACTAGTTGTAATTACCTTAGGCTACTTAGAATATTACTTAGGCAAAATCCCACTCCACAAGAATGCAACCTTCTATCCCTTTTCTTTGATCCCAATGCCATAGACAGCTGTGCCGAGACTAATGATGCACGCTAATCTTCTCCCTTTGTTTTGTTTATCCCTTCTAGAAGATATGAATGATACCCACTTTATGCGATGCAATCATCCATTTCTCTCTACCACCACTCTGCAAGTCTGCTTGAACTTCAAGGGGTACTACAAAGTTGGCAATTCCTAAATAAGTCTCTTAGGCCCCCTTCTCCACCCCACTTGGATGACGAAGCTTAGCTCTCATCCTGCCTATGTAATCCCCCACAAACAAAAAAAAAAGAAAAAAAAAGAACGAGAAAGATAAGGAAGGAAAGAAAGAAAGACAAAGAAGAAAAGAGAAGAAATCACAACGAACCACAGCTTACCCCACATAGGTCACACTCACTGCACCTAGGGGTTCTCAAGTTAGGTGCATTCGGTGGCTTTGATCGACCGGCTCCGTCCCTAACCCCCTAGCCTCTCATTTCCCCACTTCACACCTAGGGCACATTAAGGGTAGGACATACCTAGGGAGGTAACACTCGCCTATGGCTAGACCTATCACCCCAAGCTACATGCACTGCACCTCCCTTATGCACAAACTAGGTCCTCAAGTGGGGGACAACACCCAGGCTTTGACCCAACTCCTTGTTTCACTAGCATAAGCACAATGCACCACACGACAAAGTAGACACACCCCCACATAGTACACCTTCTTTTCTTTTCAAGTACAAACAAGGCTTCAACCCCCAACGTCGGAGGCCCCATCATCCATGCAATGTGCTCCCAGCCTCCACCACCTTAACCAATTGATTAGCTTATTCCCAAGACCAATAGCCCCAAGACCCCATTATCATTGACTCACATGATCGCCCTTTTAAATCAACAAACCTTCATTAGCTCCAAACCGCAAGTGTCCTAGAACTAGCACCCATCTAGGAGGGAGGTCACCTTATGCGACATATCACCATGCATATGAAAGAAGGCAAAGGCAGACCCAGGTAGCCCCAATCAAGAAGTGAGTGAAGAAGCTAATTTGGAACAGTGTAGGAGAGCAAGCTCAAAAAAAGAGGGAGCTTCAACTATGTTGGCGAGGTCCTCTTGAGGATGAGGGAGGCCCTGAAGGATTCTCTTTTGAGGATGGAGATAAGCATCGGATATTCTAGAAAGGCTCTCTCAAGGAGGGAGACCCTCCAAATGCTCTTGCAAGGAAAGCACGAGGTGCAATGTAATTCATTTATAAGGCAGACATGTTTCCTTCGGCACAAGTGATGAACTCTACATGGAAAAAGGTAATGGGATAAGGCAACTTGAAGGGAGTAGGGAAAGCCATGTTAAGCTAACATTGTAGCAGCTGTGGAGGGCAAGAAGATGGATTTGTCCAACACCATCTTCAATTTCAAAGACAGATCCATCCGTTCACCAATCTCCCAGGGGGATCCACCCAACATCATATTCAATTTTAAAGGACAAATCCACGCAAGGCCAACGTCAAAGAGAGATCCGCAACTACATCTTCAATTTCAAGGGCCGGTCCATCCAACACCATCCCCCATAAGGGCTTGTATACCAACTCAAAAAAGCCATTTAGCTACACACATCCCACCTTCCAACTACTACACATCAGTACCATGGGACAGGCACTAAACTAGAAGGGGGGTAATGTTAACCTTAGTACAAGAAGAAAGTGAAAAAAGTGGAAAAGCGCAAGTCAGGACCTAAGAGAGGTGGCCCATGAAGAAATTAGATGCAACAAAAGAGGCAGGAAGGAGAATGACTAAAAATGCAAGGGAAATCTCAAAAATCAAGTCAAAGGCAAAAGCACATTTTTAAATATAAGGCACCCCTAAAACTGTTGTAAAAGAGTGCCAAGCTCCCTCCTGTGCAAATTGTAAAGGTAAATGGGCAATAGAAAGGAAGCTAGGAAGATATGAGAACAATGGCAAAGAGGGCCCAGGCCATGTTAAAAAAAGGGATGAGGGGTTGATAGCCCAAAAGGGATTTAGGGTTTTGTATAAAAAGTTGAAAAGTGAATGAAGAGCTCATTCTTTAGTGTGTGGCAAGGTGGACTCTTCTTCTTCTCTCCTTCTCTTCTCTTGCTTGCTTGCTTGTGAGTGCTTGAGGGAGAGAGTGTGTGAGGGTGAGGGATTTTGGAGGTAAAGCCCTCCACCATCTCCTCTCTTCTTCTTCTCTTCTCTTCTCTTCTCTTCTCTCGTCTCATGCGTGGCTATGGAGGATGAAGCTTGGAGGAAGAGGCTCGAGGATGCTTGAGCTTGCATCACGAATCGTGGAGCTATCGGAGTGCTTGAGACAAAAAGCAACTCAATCAGGCATAAAGGTAAGCTCACTACACTTGTAGAGAGGGATAGCACATCGAATATGTGAGAGGTAGCCATTAGTGCTCGCTTGAAACACTTGAAGGAATAAGCGGTTTGTGGATCTTGGTGGTTGAGCAAGGGCTCCCATTATAGTTAGTCTTAATGTCTATGTCCTCATGAGCTCACTCTTCCTCTTTCAACCTCCATAGCCATGTCCTAGATCCATGCATTTTAATATGGTATTAGAGCGGACATGGCCTAGCTTATCTCAACTTCCTTCTCTGCTCTTCCAGCTTCTCTTCATCATTGCTCAGATCAAGTCCAACAAAAGGTCCCATCTTCCACCTCTATCTCCACTTGATCTTTCTTAGCAACCATAGCCAGCCTGTACCTACCATGCTTAGAGCTTTTATATCTCTCAAATCAGGCCATATCTCATTGAGCTTCCTTCTGGAGAATTATTCCTCTACTTCCAAAGCTTCTCTGTGTCACTTTAATTACTGACATTGGTGGAGTATACTTCCAAAATTGCAAAAATTTGCCATCGCTGTTCTATTTGTGTCTATTCATGTTCGTACTAATGGCGTGTATCATGAAAGTCGTGATTTTGGTCGAGATCATGGGGCAACTAGAAATTCGTACCTAGGCTACCTCCCACTAAGAGGGCTTTGCAAATGATCATCTCTATGAGCTGCCCCAACCAAAAAATTAGACCCTTAACCTGAAAACCCTAATCTGCCATAGCTCATTTCACTTAAGCTTTTTTTCACTTCATTTACTCACTGATTCCAACACACTGAAGGTCCTGTCACTCAGATTTGAAGGTCCCAACATCAAATCAAGGAGGGAAAGATTTGGATTCAGAAGAACTTGAAGGATTTGCAGACTTGGAAGACTCAAGGAAGAAACATAGTGTCCATTGACACTCATTTAGTGCTCTTAGCACTTACGTCTTTTGACACATCTCAATCAACTCTTCTACTACTCAAATCTGATAATTTTGGAGTTAATTTGATGTTGACTCTGCCACTCCAGCATGGGCAAAGAATCTCTAACTATTCAATTCAACGGAGTTGGGTTTCACACCTAGCAAACCTATATCAAACTCATCCTAATGAAGAAGGGCCTATGGGCCATTACCAATGGACAAGAAAAGAAGCCCTGAGATGCAAATCTTGTAGTCAATTAGCAGAAGAATGATGACAAAGCATAGGCCATCATCAAATTGGAGTTAGATGATAGCTACATCCATAATGTAGATGCCTGTGACACATCCCATGACACTTGGGATAGATTAGATACCTTGTTTGGTGCACAGTCAAAATCCTCAAAGTATGGTTTACTGATTGAATTCTTTCGGCTTAATATGAAACCTAATACATCCCTAGCATCTCATCTGAACTACATGGAAAGTCTCCTAACCCAGCTTGTAGGGATAAATCTCAAGATAGATGAAGATACTTGTATTTGTGTTGAGGGCTGAAATGATGAACAGGTTGCCTCTTACCCATCCAACCTCCAATCCTCACTAAGAGAACTAAAGAGGGGCACCACCTAGCCAAAGGGAGGATGGGCTAGGATATCCCTTTTCTCAAAGAGAATCAAGAGAACCAAGACACAAATTTACAAGAGAGAATATATGTACTAGACACCATATTGGAATATAAGAGAGAGAGATGAGAGGAGAGGGAGACAAGAGGAGAAGAGGTAGAAGAAGCTTGCCATTATGCTACATGGAATGAGAATATGAGAATAGAGGGAGATAATAGGAGAAGAGGTAGAGGAAGCTTGCCATTATGCTACATAATAAAAGAACTCACTCATAGCTTACCTCAAAGAGATGAGGATATTCTAGAATGCTCTCATGGACTTGTCATTGTCCTTCTTCCTCTTCTTCATTCTCCATGGGCTCTTTATATAGCCTCCATGAGGGATTAGATTAAGCTAATCTTCTTGATTAATATAATCCTAGATGATGTATGACATCTTTGAAAATATGGAGAATAGTGGATGGGACAAGTCCCCACCTTGGTCATCATGCAAGAAGCCAAGGGTGGTGGTAGACAAAATAGAGAAATTGAGCTAGATTACAAGAGGTGGGTGCCCAAAGCACATTATTATAATATATTTACAAGAAGGACAGAGTGGAAAGTTAGTGTGGTGAAAGAGAGAAGAAAATTGCATGTAGCCAGCAGTTTGCGCCTTCGTAACTTCAAATCCGTGAGGAATTTGAAAAAAGTTTCTTCTGCAACTTTGTAGACCAGGTCGAAACCGATCGGGCATCGCTGGAATTTTCTTGAAATTCGCTTTTTCTTGGGAGTTATTGAGATTATAAAAAATGGCTTTCAAAAGCTGCTTTGACTTTAGTCTCCCATATGTATATAAATACATATAAGCATGTGACAAAAGGGGTCCATGCTTGTAAGCTTTTGTGCAAGATCCAAATGATACCATGATGTGGATATGGACTTGTGTGCTAGGGTGAGGTGTCCTCTAATGATGGTGACAGATTCCAAATCTTAATGATGTAGACGGGGCCCATGTGTAGTTGGAGGCTAGTCCTTTGAAAAATATATACATTCACTCAACTCCTAGGTGTAATCCATTTTCATCTTCGCTAAGATAACCATCCCTTTGACCCTTTACATTGACATGCCTTCTAAGAACTTGTTCCCCCATTTGCTAGAGTTATCGTAATCGAGAAGCAATGTAGCATACCTAGTGCTTGAAGAGTAAACCCAAAGTGATATGGTGACTCTTGATAGGGGCTTTGGCCAAAATTTTGTGGTAATAATCCGGGTTGTAAAAAACTCGGATCATTAGCCCTCCCCTTAGGCTAGAGGTATTCATGCCTCTAGCTTGATAATGATGGTCCAATAGAACAAGGAGGACTGCACCCCCTCATTGGTGGCTCTTCATTGAATGATTGCTCCAAAGTGCTCATATTTCTTTGAAAATAAGGCTTCAGTCGCCATCCATTTACCCTTGTCTTGTGAACCTTCCCATCCATGTCACCTAGCTTATAGCTGCCATTTGGATATCTCCTTATGACCATGAATGGCTCTTCCCACTTGAACACAAGTTTAGCATCCTTTCTGTTATCAAAGCGGTTATCATAGCATAGCACAAGTGATCCTTCCCTTATGTGTTTGCTAGCCAGCTTCTTATTAAAGGTCTTCCTCCTCTCTTCAGCTTGCATGGAATAGTGCTGGACTGCTACTTCTCTATCTAACTCCAGCCTCTCTAGATCCTAGATCCTTTCCTCTAACTTCTTATCTTGATTCTTCTCTTGACTGGCTACTAAAACACGCAAACTGGCCAGTTCCACCTCTATAGGAAGCAAAGCTTCTTGGCCATAGATGAGGTGAAATCGAGTATAGCCAAGTGAGGTTCTGAATGAAATCCTGTAGGCCCAAAGAGCTGCATTCAATTTTTTATCCCAGTCCTTGGGGTGCATGTGTACCTGCTTGGTAATTATCTTACAAATCAGCCCATTCACTTTTTCGACCAAACCATTACACTATGGATAGTAGGGAGTAGAATGCCTGTGCTTGATTTTTAGCCTTTCCATTAGCTCCCCTACTAGGTTCGCCCTAAAACCAGGATCCCGATCAGAGATAATTTCCAAAGGTGTGCCAAACCTGCAACAAATATTTTCAAACACAAATTTTTCCACTTCTTGGGCTGTGATCCTACTAGTTGTTGAAGCCTCTGCCCACCTCGTCATATAGTCCACTCCCATTATGATGTATTCCTTGCCAGATTGAGTTCGTGGGAGTGGTCCTATTGCATCAATCCCCCATTTCTCAAATGGACCATATGTAGTTATGGGATTTTGTTCCTCATGCACTAGCTTCCTTGGTCCGGCCTTTTAGCAATTGTCACAAGTGCGGCACCAATGTTGCACATCTCGATGTAGACTAGGCCACACAAAACCGGCTTGGAAAATCTTCCTACTGGTTATTTCTTGAGCAAAATGTCTGCCACAAACCCCTTCATGGCAGCTCTTAATCACATCTATAATCTCCTTTGTTGTTGGCACCCTTCTAAGCACTACATCCTTTCCTTTGCAATACAACACATCATTTATCAAGCGGTATTTAGTGGCCTTAGTAGCTAGCCACCTTTTCTCACTTTTACTCATATGTGTAGGTGCCTCACCTTGCTCAAGAAAATAAAGCACATCTTGTAGTTGAAACTTACCCTGAAACAAGGGAAGCTTTACTGTAATGATGCCCACCATTACCTCTTTCAATTTTTCAACTGCTAGAGTATCTGTGTAGCCATTTGTGCACCTTGGCATAAAATAGATTTGGGCTTTCTGTAGCTTTCTCATGAGAGTTTTAGCTTCCCTCATTTTCACTGCTAAGTTATCATTTTTACAAGCCCAGATTCCTTTCATTTGCTTAACAATGAGCATAGAATCCCCAAAAACATTAAGCCGAGTGATACCATGTGAGAGACACCACCTCAAACCTAAAAGCAAGGCTTGATATTCTGCCTCATTGTTAGAATGGACATCCTCCAAGCTGATACCTTCTCCCTAAAGTTTGTCACCTTCAGGACTAAACACCACTATTCCTGCTGCCGCTTTGTCTTTAATACGCTTGTAGGCCCCATCAAAGTAGAGGGCATGGGCATTCTCCACCCGCGGTAGCTCCTCAAGAGGAGGTGTCTCCTCTTTTACCTTTCCCTTCTCCTTTTCCTTCTTTTGATGGCATCTATGGGTCAACAAATCAGCTAGGCAAGCTCGAGTAGAATCCTCCACCTTGAAGGTGTAGTCAAACTCTTGGAGTTGTATCACCCACTTAGCGATTCTAGCTGAAACATCCATGTGCTGTAAGGCATAGGGAAAATGCTCTTCTGTCGTGATCACTGTGAACGGCCTAGGGAGAAGATAAGGACGAAACTTTCTTACATCAAACATTAGAGACAAAACCATCACCTCGACCATCTTGTACCCTCGTTCTGATGCTGTCATTACTCTGCTAGAAAAGTAAACTGATCTCATTAGGCCAGTTTTAGCATCCTTTTGTATTAATGCTACCCCTAGAGCATCTTCCCCAAAACTCAGATTGACAAAAAACTCCTGATCCCAACAAGGCTGTAAAATTATAGGAAGGGTGCTAAGAGCCTTCTTCACCTCGTGAAAGCACCTTTCGCTTTCGTCACTCCATAGGAGCTCCTCAGAGTGGGTTAACTGTTGCAGTGGAAATATTAATTGGGAGAGGAGATGAATGAACCACCCCATATATCGCACCTTCTGAATGAAAGAGGTTAGTTGCTTCACAGAAGATGGTGATGGCACCGCCAATAGGGCCTTAACTTTGTTTGGATCTGCTTCAATGCCCCTCTCACTTACGACATGCCCTAACAAAGTTACACTGCTTTCGCCAATGCGACACTTCTCATGGTTTAATTGCCCCCCCATTTGTGCAAGGCGGTTGAAAGCTTCATCCACATTTCCTAGATGTAAAGCCTTAGAACTATAAATACAAAAGTCATCAATAAAGACCCTAATGGATTTTCCAAAATATGGCTGGAAGACATAATTCATGAATTGCTGGAAGGTATCTGGGGCATTTGTTAATCCAAATGGCATTACTTTGTAAGCAAAACAACCCCAAGGTGTAATGAAGGTGGTCTTCTGTTGATCCTCCTCAGCTATTCCGATCTGGAAATAACCTGAATACCCATCACAAACAGTGTATCTCTCATGCACGGCCACCTCGTTGAGTATTTCATCCTGAAAGGGAAGAGGAAAGTGATCTCTCTTAGTTGCAGCATTTAGCGGCTTGTAATCCACAAAAATCCTCCATTTTCCATTCTTCTTGGGTATCACCACCACAAGTGAAACCCACTCTGAGTCCCCTATTGGATAGATGAAGCCTGCCTTTAAAAGTCGTTGCACCTCAGTGAGTAGAGCGTTTTGTTGAACTACTCCCAACCGTCGTAGTCGCTGCACCACTGGCCGTGCTCCCTCTTTTAGATTAATGTGATGTTGTACTACTGTCACACCTGTGATGTGTTCATAATCAGAAATAAAAAGTGCAGAGTGTTTTATCACCACTTCCATGTAGGCTGCCTTCTCCTCAACTGATAGATCCTTAGCCAACATTTTTTCTAACCCCTCCTTCTCGACCTTTGGAAGTTGCTCTGGAATTGCACTACTAGAAGGCCCTTTTAATGTAATCCCCATCACTTCTAGAGAGCTTTCTTCCTCCTCATTAGAAGACTCTCCCTCTGTCATAGATGATCAACCCTCGCTAGAACTCCATTCATCAGCGGTGGTCTCTAACACAAGATCCTCATGTCGGCCCTCCTTCATGTTGTAGATAGTGCTCTTCCATTTTTTATGTAGCCCCTTTTGTGGCCTTAGCTCTAAAGCCCCTGTCTCCCAATCTTGTCTGGCTTTCATTCCCATTAGCCATGGTCGCCCAAGAATGAGCGGATAGCCATCCCCCTTCACTAGCATCGCATACATGTCAAGCTCCAATTGCACTCCACACACCTTTACCTTGACTTTGTTTATAACTCCTAAACAATTTACTACTACATTGTTAGCCATTTTGGCCCCAAATTTAGTAGTTTCATTTACCTCTAATCCCAAACGATGCATCAACTTTTCCGTCATGACACAAATCTCTGCACCTCCATCCACATATGTCTTTGACACTCTCTACCCATTGATTTCGGCTTCCACTAGAGGCACAATATCTTTCATCTTTCTAGCCTGGATTGCATTCACATGTCTATTCTTCATGGATCTAATGCTTACCATCTTGGACCATTGTCGCCGCACTATTGGAGATAGATGTAGTAATTGTGGCCATGAAATTTTTGGCCCTTGATTCCTCACATCAGCAAGCAAATCATAAGCTCTAGTACCTTTACCTAGGGAAAAATCATCTGGCTCAATGTGTTGGTGTGAGCGAGCCCTCATCTTTTTACTGTTGCGTGTCTTTGCAGCCATTGATGACTCTGCCTCCTCTTCCATATTTTCAACCTCCTTTGGTGGTGTAGGCTCCATTCTCTCAATTCTCCGGGCTTTCTTCACCAGCATTGCTTCAACCTCTACTACTTTGGCCTTCCCTTTGACATCACTCTCATCTAAACTAATTATCCTAACATCATGATTCTCTGGCGGCTGAACAGGCAAGGGCGGCACCTCTGCAAGTGGTCGAGGATGCTGGAGAACTTGAACCGGTGATGGAGGCCCTGGATTCGGTGGAACAAACCTTTCCCTAGGTGGTGTCACTTGTTGTCCCCTCCTTCTTGGTTGGAACCCATTTCCTGGAAAACGCCTAGGATGAGGGCAAAAGTACATACCATGGCCAATCTCCCCACAATTATAGCAAACATACTCTCTTTCTCGTCTTCTTGGACCTCAATTGCCTTCATTTATGAGGGGAGAGGGCCGCACTCCTTGCACCAAATTTAATGAAAGGCTTTCAAGTTGATTAGTAATGCGTTGTAGGAGCTCTTTTTGTTGTATCTCTGGTTCAGGTGGAGCCTCTGCTATTTATCTAGGCCTTGGCATGGTTGGTAAAACCTGCATGGGCTCAACTCCCCCCTTCAACTGGGCTTGATACTTCAATTTTCTATCTTTCTCCCTCGCATAAGTGACTGATTCTTCATAGGATGTGGGAAACTTTCCTTTGACCTTCTCCCTTAGTAGAGGATGGAGTCCGGCTAGAAAACAATCTTTCTTAAGGCAATCAGGTACTCTTTCTCCCTCGGCTAAAGAGGCTGTCCATTTATCCCACAATTTTATAAGCATGCCTTCATATGCTTGGTACTCCCCTGGTAAGGTTTGGCAAAGATCTAAGAGTTGTCTCCAAATATCTTCAGGTGGCTCTGTATCTTGGTACTTGTGCATGAATGCGATCTTGAGATCCTCCCAATTACCCCTTGTAGCCTCCGAGAGAGCTTGATACCACACTCGAGCAGCACCTTTTAGAACTAAAGAGAAGGCCCGTACTTTGGTTGCTTCACCATCCCGGCCTGTGACTAGGAATGTCATTTCTAAGTCATCCAAAAAGTCTAGAGCTTTCTCCCCTTTGTGCCCAAAAAAACTTGGAAATGCCATGTTGCCTTAGTAGAGTATGAAGATGAAAACGTCTAGACTTAAGTTGTATTTTATAAGGGAAAGGATGAATGGGTTCACAGATGCATTGATTTCAGTAAGACGTCTAGACCCCAGTATGCTTCTAATAATGCATTGGAATCTAAGCTTTGTGCTAGCTACAATATGCACAGTTTGCATAGCAAGTGGACGGATAGGTCCATACAACTCGTTCTGATTCATGAGAAACTATTATAATAGGATAAAGACATGTACATTGAAGGATGCATTGTAGTCTAGCACTCGGAAGATTATAGGTTCTGGTGATACAAGAATCTCCCTTAATCTTTCAGCCCCAAATTACATGACAAGACGCTGCTGGAAGAAAATCTTCCTACTGATGCATACATTAACTCGGATGTTTTGTATAGAGTGGAAGGTGTAGAAATTCGGGCCATTATTATTATTCATGAGTGGAGACTACTTAAGGGAGTAGACGAAATGCACTTTCTTGAATTATGAAGGATTTTTTCAGAGTGTTTCTTTTTGGAACCCACCAACTTTGCTATACGGAGAATTTGCTCACCAGTGATTGTTCTTGCCTTGGTGTGTCCATCCTCGGTGACATATATTTCATAAGGTGTGGTGGCCACCTTTTCAACCACACCCAACCTTCGAGCTAACAACAATTGAAGGTAGTCTCCATACTTTGCACTTCTACAAAACTCCACAACGTTCATGCATAGTTGTCCTCCTTTGATGTGGATTAGGCCAGAGAGAGAGAGGGATTTGATGATTTGGAGATGAGGACCTCTCGGAAGGGCCTTTACTTTGTTTGCAAAACACTCACCACAATTATGAGAACCTAGCAATTGATGGCAACATAATTTTTTCCGTTGTGAAATAATGGAATTTCTAAAGTGAACACCTTTTACCCGCATGCGTGCCGTCATCCGATAGGCATACTTTCTTTCTTGGGCTTCCTTAGGAGACCATTCTGGGAGTCCAGGACTTCGACCAGCTTCAAAAATAGTTGGTGAAGGCATTGAGGAAGAGCTACTTGGGGAACTTGTTGTAGAGGATGCACCACCATGTGTTGTATCATTCCACATAAGGAGGTAGATAATTGTGGTTGAGAATGTTCTCAGTGGGGGCACCAAAAATGAGGGCTGAAATGATGAACGGGTTGCCTCTTACCCATCCAACTCCAATCCTCACTAAGAGAACTAAAGAGGGGCACCACCTAGCCAAAGGGAGGATGGGCTATGACATCCCTTTTCTCAAAGAGAATCAAGAGAACCAAGACACAAATTTACAAGAGAGAATATATGTACTAGACACCATATTGGAATATAAGAGAGAGAGAGATGAGAGTAGAGGGAGACAAGAGGAGAAGAGGTAGAAGAAGCTTGTCATTATGCTACATGGAATGAGAAGATGAGAAGAGAGGGAGATAATAGGAGAAGAGGTAGAGGAATCTTGCCATTATGCTACATAATAAAAGAACTCACTCATAGCTTACCTCAAAGAGATGAGGATATTCTAGAATGCTCTCATGGACTTGTCATTGTCCTTCTTCCTCTTCTTCATTCTCCATGGGCTCTTTATATAGCCTCCATGAGGGATTAGATTAAGCTAATCTTCTTGATTAACATAATCCTAGATGATGTATGGCATCTTCGAAAATATGGAGAATAGTGGATGGGACAAGTCCCCACCTTGGTCATCATGCAAGAAGCCAAGGGTGGTGGTAGACAAAATAGAGAAATTGAGCTAGATTACAAGAGGTGGGTGTCCAAAGCACATTATTATAATATATTTACAAGAAGGACAGAGTGGAAAGTTGGTGTGGTGAAAGAGAGAAGAAAATTGCATGTAGCCAGCAGTCTGCACCTTTGTAACTTCAAATCCGTGAGGAATTTGAAAAAAGTTTCTTCTACAACTTTGTAGACCAGGTCGAAACCGATCGGGCATCACTGGAATTTTCTTGAAATTCGCTTTTTCTTGGGAGTTATTGAGATTATAAAAAATGGCTTTCAAAAGCTGCTTTGACTTTAGTCCCCCATATGTATATAAATACATATAAGCATGTGACAAAAGGGGTCCATGCTTGTAAGCTTTTGTGCAAGATCCAAATGATACCATGATGTGGATATTGACTTGTATGCTAGGGTGAGGTGTCCTCTAATGATGGTGATAGATTCCAAATCTTAGTGATGCAGACGGGGCCCATGTGTAGTTGGAGGCTAGTCCTTTGAAAAATCTATGCATTCACTCAACTCCCAGGTGTAATCCATTTTCATCTTCACTAAGATAACCATCCCTTTGACCCTTTACATTGACATGCCTTCTAAGAACTTGTTCCCCCATTTACTAGAGTTATCGTAATCGAGAAGCAATGTAGCATACCTAGTGCTTGAAGAGTAAACCCAAAGTGATATGGTGACTCTTGATAGGGGCTTTGGCCAAAATTTTGTGGTAATAATCCGGGTTGTAAAAAACCTGGATCAGTGTGTTGTTAAAAAGCCTGTCTTCTAACTATAATAACATGTCAACTACATTAATCAACATGCCTAGTCTTAAAAGAAGATAACATCTAAAGAAGAACCAAGCACCTCTAAAGATGGAACAAATGTTATATGTTGGTAATAGGTACAAGGGCAAGAAAGATCAGCTGGTATGTGACTTCTGCAAAAAGATCAGGCACACATAGAAATTCTGTCATGCTAGGAAGAGATCTTAAAAGGCCTATCTACCTGCTGTTAAAGAATAAGAAGACCATGGAGCAAAAGAAGAAGAAGAAGAATAAGACTACTACCAAGCCTCATCAGTCCTTCTACTCCTATTTTGATAGACCTTTTTAGCCTTGTATTGCCTAACCCTAATGCTTATGACATCAGCTTGTAAACTCCTCATGTAACCTTGTACTACAGCCTTCATACACTTTGTGAGGCCCATGTTATAGCCTCTAGATATCCACCATGTCTTTGGTACCCATACTTAGCCTTTTTTGAGATAGTCTTTGGTGTTTACCATGTTTGTGGTGTGCCCACACTTTGCAGGTGGTTGCTCACTAAAGCCTCTACACACTTTGTACTTCTTTGGCTGTGATTGAGGAGGGGTGTTGAAATATTGGCAATCACACCCAACTTAGTCTCTTTGTATGGAGCAATGTGGGTGTTGATGAAAGGTGAGAAGGATCGAAGCTTGCACTTGAGAGCTATGGCGAGAGAGCAAGAGTAAGAAAGAGAGAGACAAGAAATGGGAACTCCAACAGTCACAATGTGTGACCGGGCCTTCCTTTATTCAAACTGTCACTAAAAGAATAAATAATAAAGTGACGGTGACAGGCACCCACCACCTACAATGTGCAGTGGCGGTGACTGTCAGTGTAGCAATACACGGGCGGCTAGGCAGAGGCACCTTTACCCCCAACAACCTCCCACTTAAAGGCGAATCTTCCCTAGTGAGGAGTGAAAACAAAAAGAAAAAAGATAGTACAACCTGCACACATGTACAACAGGATGAGGAAAGATGTCATCTCATCCCACGCCCATCAACCTCCTGAGGAAGGCAAAGCACTCTGTAGAGAGGCTTTTCATGAGCAAATCTGCAGGATTATGGTCAGTCGAGATCTTGACAAGATCAACAAACTTTTGCTCAACGACCCCACATATGAAGTGATACCTCACCTCAATGTGTTTCGTCTTCGCATGGAAGACTGGATTCTTGGCTAACTGAATAGCACTCATAGAATCCGAATGCAGTGTAGGGGTAGCATCAATACCAAGGTCAACAGCCAAACGACCCAACCAAATGGCCTCCTTGCAAGCCTCAGTGGTTGCAACATACTCGGCCTCTGTAGTAGAAAGGGCCGTGCATTTCTACACCTTGGACATCCAAGAAATAGCACCTCCACCATAGGTGAATACATAACCGAAAGTGGACTTCCTACTATCTGCATGTCCTACATAATCAGATTCAGTGTACCCCACGACTTCTGTATCCTGGCTGCCATAGCATATGCACATATCTGCAGTGCCCTTTAGGTACCTCATGATACCCTTCACGGCATCCCAATGCTTTTTGCCAGGTGTAGCCATATAGCGTGCCACAACACCAACTGCAAAGGAAATATCTGGACGAGTGGTGATCATGGCATACATAAGACTGCCACTGCGGATGCATAGGGAATCTTGGCCATCCCAGCCCTCTACTCGTCTGTCTACGGGCAATCAGCCTGTGATACCTTCACATAAGAAGGCAATGGACAGCGAAAAGGCTTTACGTCCTGCATGCGAAAGCGCTCAAGGACTTTATGAATGTACTCCCTCTGTGACAAGTAAAGGAGTCCCCGATGCCGATCATGTCTAATGCGCATACCAAGTATGTGAGAGGCCTATCCCAGATCTTTCATCTCAAAGCTTTTCTTGAGCTAGGCCTTAAGAGCACCTAGCTCATCATGAGCTTTCCCTGCTATCAACATATCATCCACATAGAGTACCAAAATCAATAAAGAACCATCACGAGCTTTCTTCGTGTAAAGACACGGATCCATAGCACTCCTGTTGTAGTCCTGTGTGACTGCATAAAGGCATCAAACTTATGATACCACTCCCTAGGTGCCTGCTTCAAGGCATAAAGACTTTTCTTCAATTTGCACAGTAGGTGCTCCCTGTTAGGGTTGTTAGCCGTTGGCTTGACATTACATTTACCCTTAGAATGGTATATTACCTTAGTTATTACTATTTCCTATGTGAAGCAGCCTTTATATGTCTTATGAAGTTCACTGTCTCATGAAGTGCAGTTTTGGGGCAGTTGCAAAAACGTGACCTGATGAGGCATTTTGTGTGTTCTTCTTGTCTATCTGATCACTTATGATGATTACACCTGATGTATGATGTTTCTACCTAATTATGAAGAGGATCTGGTAGTTGGCGCCATCATGGCTGGAGTCTTGATCTCGTTTGTAGCATGTCTTGTGTGATTCATTCTCTGTTTTCTGATTAGTAGTGCTGAATATAGTGTATCTATGCTTTCATATGGTTAGTTCTGAGTTTCTCTGATTTCTGGTGTGAGATTAGGTATTTGCTTCATGAAGTATTCTCTGTTCTTTTATGTATTCTGCATAGAAAGGGCAGCAAAACTTTGGTGATCCTGCCATCGCCTTCTTGGAACCTCTGTGTCAAAACATTATTCAAAATGATGAAGGTTAAGCCCAGATGTTTGAAGTTTCTGCATGAAGTAACAGTTTTCTACGTGAAGCAGAAGTTTTCTGCATGAAGACGAAGAACCAGAATCAAGACAATTCAACTCTTTTTATGTGGTTTTCTATTTCTGGATGCTAAACCATAGTCGAAATACTTTTCTTTGATTATATATATTTGAAAAACTAGTTGCTTCTTGGGGCAGTGGTATATTGCTTCAAGCAGCATGATGCAGATTAAAGGTTTAACTTTGCATTTCTGCATATATGTTAGAGAATTACCCATACTGATCAAATGTTATTCTAACCCGAAGAAAATCCAGAGAATTACGGGAGTTATTGGCAGGACAACAGAGGGAGTTATTGCAGAATGACAGCCAGGAAGCAGGAGGAATTGACACCCTGGATGAGGAGGAGTTTCCATCTTTTGGAGAGGAGTTCTAGGATGTTGGTACCTCTGCTGGTACCGCTACTGTGTATCATTCCCCTGCGTCGTCCACCGAATCTCCCTCAAGCTCTCCTGATGAAGCAAAAGGAGTACCTAACTTGCAAGATCTTTCAACTCCTTCGGATCGTGCAGCACAGTGATTACAACATTTGGTATTAGGAAGTGCAGTCCTGTTGAGGAGACAAGTGGGTACTGCTAGGAAGTCTTTAACTTTTGATCCCTTGCCCCCATTAAAGAAGAAGAAGTTCCAAACTATGAATCCCAATCTACCACTTAACCCTAAGGTTAGAGCATCTAAATTCTCAGGGAAGAAGAAAGAAGACTCAGATTGTCATGTCACTCAGTTTAAGACAAGGTGGGTGGCTAGTGGCTTCAACAATATGTTTGGGGATCAAGTCAAATTACAGCAGTTTGCGGCAACTTTCAAGGGTAAGGCTATGGATTGGTATAGTACTTATGATGCTGGATACTTTACCACATATGGTGACCTTAAAACCGCTTTCTTAAGTAGGTTTAGAAAGCATAAGACAGCTACTGATGTGTTGAAAAGGTTGAAGCAGATCAAGCAAAAGATAATGTTAGTGCAGGATTATGCACAGAAATTTAAAAATCTATTAAACAGGTTGAATCAGGAAGATAGACCTTCTATGGACTTACAATACACTTATTTTGTTAAGGGTTTGGACAAAGCAATTGCAGCAGCAATTGCTAATGCAGAAATTGGAAACAATAATAGTATAGATCGGCTGGTTGAAGCAGCCCAGCGGGTGGAAAAGAGACTTGGTAAGAGTAGATCCAAGAAGAAGAGTAAACATGACTCTTCAGAATCTGACTCTGATGGTTCTGATTCAAAGGATAGTAGTGAGGAGGGAGATACTTCATCAGGCTCTGAGTCGGAAACCGAATCAAGTGACTTAGATGATGATCGAAGTAAGCGGAGACAGAAGAGATACAAAAAGAAATCCAGGAAAGATAAAACCTCTTCTAAGGATAGCAAGAAGGGGAAAGAGAAAGAGGAAAAAATGGCTTTGGGAAAAAGGTTGGAAAAGAAAATTAAGAAGCAACTGTTGGAGATGGGAGTATTGATAACTTCCAAAATTGTAAAGTCATGTACCATTTGTCAGAAAGTGGGCCATGAGGCTAGAGAATGCTAGTATAATCTAATTGTACGGAATGCAAGGCAGCAAACAGCATCTCCAGCGGCACCAGCTAACCAAATTGCACCTGAATTGGCACAACAAAGAGGATTTAGAGGCTTTGGTAGGAAGGGTCAGCCACCTAAGCAATGGGGTAATGACCAGCCACCAAGGCAGTGGAATAATGTTCAACGGAGGTAGCGAGGACCTTGCTATTACTGTGGCAGGCAGGGACACATGTCTGGACCTAACTGTGAGTTATGGGTATGCCATAGGACTGAAAGGGGAATGCAGACCGGGGAGCAGCAAGAAATGCAACCGGCAGAACTACCCCGTGGACAGCAACCACTGGCACCCGCAGCAGTAGTCCTTGTAGAGTTACCTGCAGAAGTCATGGAGAGCAAGGCAGTAAGTCATCAAAAGAACCAGCAAGTTCATGAAGCTTTATAGAAAGAAGTGCTATGTAAGGGTGTGTTAAATGTTACTAAGCATGGTTTAGAGCCGCAGGTGAGCTGTGACTGTTCAAATTGCATAGTTGTGGAAGATTGTTCGGATGAGATAGCAGTTTTGGCCATTACCAGAGCAAAAGCTAAGCAAAAGATTAATTGGGAAGATCAAGAAAAGGCTAGGGAAGTGGCTTCCAATGAAGTTATGAAGTTGCAGAAAAAATAGTCTTCAAAACAGCTTAAAGATGCAGAATTGCCTTATGAAGTTCAAGACAGTCAGTTGCTTCATGAGGAAAATCAGAAGGATATGCTTGTGTTAGGAATGCAATTCAGTGAACAGTCACAAAGTTTGAAGCCTTATGAGGCATTGCATGGTTCTCATGAGTTGTTTGATGCACTAACCAAATCTTCATTATAGTTGACTTTGGAACAAATCCTTGATTTAATTCCAAGGTTTAAAGAAAAGCTTTTAGCTAAGATTATGTCGAATCAGGATGAAGTGTTTAAGCATTATGCTATGGATCGAGAACAGACCTCAGATTGTCAAGCGGTGATTCCCACACAGATGGAGGTGGTAGACTATAAGGTTCCGACTATTCAAGTTGACTATTTGGGTAGCAAGTTTGATGATGTTCTTCTAGATGGAGGTTCTGGAGTTAATATTTTGCCTGAAGAGATGTATTTGGCACATAAGTTGCAAGGACTTGTGGCAGCACCATTTCAAGTTAAAATGGCAGATCAAAGAAGAATTCAGCCATTGGGAATATTAAAGAATCAACTTATTCGGATAGCTGGGCTGAAGTTCAAGGTTAGTTTTGTTGTTCTTCATATGGAAGGTTTAGGGGATTCATATAATATGCTATTGGGAAGACCGTGGATTAGACTAGCCAAGTTGAAGCAGGATTGGGGCTCAGATACAGCGACTATTCCTCATGGAAGTAAGGAGGTCAAGTTGTCCACAAGTAATCATGTAATTTTGGAACCTAAGTACCATCCGTTAGTTGCTCAAACAATTAATGTTGCACCTGAGATTGAGGATGATGAGGAGGAACTTTTTATGCAAGCTAACCCCACAGTTGTGCCAGTTTTTGAAGTGGATGTTCAGAAAATTTTGGCTCGGTATAGGGTATATCTAGAGAAATTATCATCAAAAGTGGTTTTATCTTCAGAGCAGAATAGTTACCCCATGCATCAGCAGAGTAATTTGATGCAGCAAATTGTTTGCCCCATGAAGCAGGACAGTGACTTCATGGAACAGAGTAGTGATTTCATGCAGCAGAATAGTAATTTGATGGTGGAAAGTAATGTTACTTCTGAGGGAAGTAAAAACACTGATTTGGGAACACTTAAAGACCAAAAGAAGCCTTCTTTGGATGCAGAGGAGGATTTAGACAAAGCGAGTCAGCAAGCTATTATAGATGCAAAGATGAAATATGAGCATACCATGCACAAGTCAGCTAGAGTCTTTGAGGATGATGTCCAAGAAGTGTATTTGGAAGCTGAAATAGGCTCTAAGCTGATAAAGGTGAGTATTTTCGTTGAGGAAGACTTCAAACAGCAATTAATTAAGTTGTGTAAGGACTTTCAGGATATTTTTGCTTGGGAATATACGGATATGAAGGGCTTTGATCCAAAGGTGTGTCAGCATAGAATTAATTTAAAGGCAGATGCAAAGCCTGTTATGCGAAAACGATATCGTATGAATCCTAATTATGCTTAACAGGTGAAGGAAGAGATTGACAAACTTCTTCGAGTGGGTTTTATCCACCCTATTAATGAAGTGACTTGGTTGTCACCAATTGTGGTGGTGCCTAAAAAGAATGGCAAAATACGAGTTTGTGTAGATTATAGAAAGTTGAATGCAGCAACTATTACTGACCCATTCCCTCTTCCATTCACGGATTCTTTATGATGATGTGGCGGGCCATGAGATTTATAGTTTTTTGGATGGTTTCTCTGGCTACAATCAGATTCGCATGCATCCGGAAGATATGGATAAGACAGCTTTCATAACCGAATGGGGTGCCTTTGTGAGTACTGTCATGAATTTTGGTTTGAAGAATGGACCCCCAGAATTTCAGGGTGCAACTCATAAAACCTTTGATCCTTATCTTACATCTTTTATGAGGGTCTTCATAGATGATTTTTTTGTATTTGGTAAGAAAGTGGATCATTTGCAGCATCTTAGACTTTGTTTTGAAAGATGCCATCAATTTGGCATGTCCCTTAACCCTTTCAAATCTGTTTTTGCTGCTTAAAGAGGAGTTCTGTTGGGGCATATCATTTCAGAAGAGGGTATGGCTATTGATTTAAGGAAGATTCAAGCAGTTTAGAAGGTTGTAGTACCTACAACAGTTCAAGAAGTGATGCGCTTTGTGGGGCAGGTCAAATGTCACAGCAGGTATTTGAGGTATCTAGCTCATATTTGTGCTCCACTAACATTGCTAACCAAGAAAGGGGTTCAATTTGTGTGGAGGCATGACCAGGATAAAGCTTTTGCTATATTGAAAAAGATGCTAGTTGTAGCACCAATTTTGCAACTGCCACAATGGGATATTCCGTTTCATGTATTTGTGGATGCATTTGATATTGCAATAGGTGTAGTCTTGATGCAGGAAAGGGTTGTTGGTTGGTTCAGACCTGTCTATTATGCAAGCAGACAGCTTACAACAGCTGAGAAGAATTATACTGTTACTGAACGAGAAGCTTTGGGGATGATCTTTGCATTGCAAAAATTTTGATATTACTTGTTGGGGAACCAAGTTATTTTTCATGTGGATCATCAGGCTTTGTTGTATCTTATTAACAAGCCATAGCTTACAGGAAGATTGGCAAGGTGGATGTTATTATTGCAAGAGTTTGATTACAAAATAATACATACACTAGGTAAAGAGCATGCAGTGGGGCTGATTTTCTAAGTAGAATTGAGTCAATGGACCCTGTATTGGGGGTGAATGATCAGTTTCCTAATGGAGAATTATTCCATGTTCAAGTAAGTCAATTCAGTTCCTTCTATGATCAAATGTTACAGTTTTGCTTCATGGAGTGATGCCTGCAGTTTGTCTAGAGACCACCCTTGAAGATTGGCATTACAAAGCAGGAGTTATCAAGTTATTTTGGGAGTTCTTTACAAGAGAGGCATTGATAATGTGCTAAGAATGTGTGTAACTATTCAAGAGCAGCCTATAGTTCTCCATGAAGCACACGCAGGAATCACTGGAGGGCATTTCTCTGGTCAAATTACAGCTAGAAAGGTTCTTCAAGCGGGATTGTGGTGGCCAACTGTACTCAAAGATGCTCATCAATATGCTAAAGAATGCATTACTTGTATGAAGGAGGGTCAACCTCAATCTCAGGATCGAATGCAAGATCATCCAATTTTATCTTTGGAACAATTTCAAAAGTGGGGTATTGATTTTGTGGGCCCCATCAAGCCACCTGCTCGTCTGAGTAAGAATCTGTATATTCTGGTCTGTACCAATTATTATACTAAGTGGGTTGAAGCCAAAGCATTACGGGATAATAAAGTAGCAAGTTTAGCTCAATTTTTGTACTCTAATATCATGACCCATTTTGGATGCCCCATAGAGTTGGTAAGTGATCGGGGTAAACATTTTCTGAATGAAGTAATCAAAGAGCTTACTATTAAGTATATGATCCTTCATAAGAAGTCTACACCCTATCACCCTTAGGCAAATGGACAAGCTGAAAGTTCAAATAAGATTTTACTCCGAATTCTTAAGAAAATCGTTGTTGATAACCATAAGGATTGGGATACAAAGTTAGATTCGATATTATGGTCCTTTCGTACAGCATATAAGGTGTCAACAGGCTTGACTCCTTTTAAGTTGGTTTATGGACTTGAGACAGTTGTCCCCATGGAGTTCTTGGTGCCTAGTTTGAGGATAGTGGTTGCTTATAGGTTGTGTCCTGAAGAATCACTTCATGATAGGCTACAAAAGTTATTGCAGTTAGAGGAAGATCGGATTGTAGCTCACTACCTTCAAGGGGTGGTGCAGTCAAGAAGACAGGCATGGGTTAATAGGCATATTAAAAAGAAGATAATCAAAGAAGGGGATTTGGTTATGGTGTATAATCTGCGGCTTGGGAAGTATCCAAGGAAGTTAAAGTTAAGGTACACTGGTCCCTATGAAGTTTTGAAAGATGCTGGTCAAGGCACTTTTGTGTTGACTACTTTACAGGGTGAAATTATTAAGCCTACAGTGAATGGATTTAGATTAAGAAGGTTAGTTCAACCGGATTATGATAAGGTACTCTATGAAGTTGAACAGGAACCTACAGTTGCACTAAATTTGGTTCAAATTCCAGCATTGTTGCCTCATGGAGTAACCTGTGGCATTTTACCTCATGGAGCACTTTATGATTCTATGAGTCTCATTATTGTTTTTAGGGTTTCTTGGCTTGATTTTTGGCAAAAAGAACCATTCTTTTATTGTGAGCTATTAGCAGATAATTTTATATTGTATATCACTTGTGGTGTACATGAAGAAGTTATGCAGACTTCAGTAGTGCTCTATGAAGTGCGAGCTATTTGGCAATTGTTCTATCTCATTTTAAAGGTTCAATGGTGCTACATGAAGTGGTGGCAATATATGACATTCAAAGTTGGCTCTTGGAATTTACTTTGTGAGGATTATCTTTTTAAAGTTTTTTGTACTGCAATCATGATTGGGCAAAGTGGTATCATGGCCATGGAAGATTGTGCTTTGAAAAGATATTTACCTTTCAACTTGGGATGTTTATGTGATGGTTTAGAAGATCAACTATCTTTAACTCCAGTTCTGTTGGTATTTTCATTGTGTGAACTTATAAAGTTTCAGTTGCATGAGGTGGGTTTGAAGCGATAAGATTCTCATGTTCAACTTACAAGGAGTACAAGTGGCAATCAGTATGTTACCATATCTCTTTTTTCAAGGAGTTTAACTTATAGTCAGGTAAGGCAAGTGGAAAAAGGGCAAACTATGGCTAAGAAGAGTCGTATGTTGTCGCCTGCGCCAATTCAACAGTGTCTCCCTGCGATTTCACATCATCAATCTTCATCTTTCATTCCTAATCCGCAGCAGGTCGTCGGTGATGTAGCTATGGTGAAGACAAGGCAAAGGAAGAATTTGAAACTCCCTGTCAAGAGGGCACAACAGCAACCGAGAGCAGTCCAAGAGCATGATGAAGACTCTAGTGATAGCCCACCTGACGCAACACCATCGAAAGTCAAGGACTCCACACCAAAAACGTCTTCTATTATGTCAAGTGAAGATGAGGGTGAGTTGGCTACTCTTATGCTTGATTGCTCTATACTCATGGATACCAAAGAACCCAATACCAGGGGCTGGTTAAGGCAAATTGGGTTGCTTGATTTTGCGGAGCTACCATGGGATGTTTGGGGAAATAATACACATGCTCAGCAGCAGTTACTTATGATTAGAGAAAGTGGTAAAGTTGGTGGAAAATTGGAGCTTACTCCTGCTCTACTAGCACATGTTTTCTCTCTTGAGCTTAATGATCGGCCAAAGCATTGGCAGTGCACAGATGAAGCTATGCAGCAAGAGTTTGGGCTTCCTACAAGTGTTAGAAATCAGTATGTGTTAAGGCATGCAGATCCAAAGAGGAGGTTTTTCATCAAATGGTTCATGCAATGGTTCTTATTGTTCATAAAGGCTAATGTAATAACAAAGGACACCTTTGGTATTTTATGGTATGCAGAAAATGTTGGGATTTCAAATTGGTCAGGAACTCTATATGACAAATTGATACAGGAAGTTAATGTGCCAACAATTCGCAAGCAGCAGCAGAAAAGTAGACTTGGACCTATGTTGGCTGGTTTATATGCTCATCTGCAAGTTGTATGTCCAACATTGCATTCGTCTCTTTGGGAATCTCCGAGTATGGACAAGGTTACTGCATTTAAAAGGCAGAAATTAGTGGATGGGATAATAGTTGACTGCTATGATAAAGATTTGTCTCATGATCATGCATTGGGTGATCTTGAGAATGTCAAGTCAAAGGAGTTTGTGGATCCTTTGTTTATGACTTTTTCATCTCATGAAGCTTCACATGCCAGTACTTTAGGATATACTATGCCTTTAGATATATCAGCATGGTTAAATGATGATGTTAAGAATGACAATGTTCATGAGGATGTGCTCAACAGGGGTTAAGAAGAAGGTTAGATTCTCCAAGTTGAAGATGGAGACTATGCCTATACCAAAGCACAGTGATGCTATGCAGCAGCATATGGGTTTGTTGTATGACAGGGAAGTGGTTCATGATGGATATGTTCCTCAAAGTCTTGGTGAAGCTTTCTCTTTGGTTGCAAGGTTACATCGGTTCATGAAGGATATGCATGCTAATGGTGTTGTTAAGTTAAATGTGGTGCAATCTCTGCAGGAGCAGTTAGAGTCCATGAAAACTAAAAGAGATTCTATGCATGTTGAAATGGAAAAAATGAAGGAATTACATGAGAATGAGGTTGGTGCTTTGAAAAGGCAAATTGATGAGTATGTCGATATGTTGGTTAAATGTAAATTGTCTTCTGTTGCATTTAAGGAATGGACAGCTAATATGCAGGGTAAGTTTGGTGGTGAATTGAATTTGTTGGCTAAAGAAAATGCTAACTTGAAGGCTAAAAGAGTATTATTGGATGCCCATTTACAACCTCTTCTTAAAGTGGAACAGCAAATCTTGAGAGATATGGAGGTTGATCTTGATGGCTCTGTTTTTATGTAGCAAGATTTGACATCAATGAGAGTTACATTGACTTCTTTTATGCATGATCAGTGGGTTGGTATAGCTGCTAGAATGTCTCAGGTTATTTCTTGGCCATATGCAGTTTTGCAGCAGACATTTGTGTCTGAAAACATGGAGACATTGATTCATGAGAAAGATACGTTAAAGGAAAAGTTGGATGTTATGCAGGCTGACTATCATAGGATGATGGATGTAGTGTCTGGGTTGCAGAATGTTAAGCAAATTCAGGGTTCTGAAAATCCATCCGTGGATGCAGTAGATATGGTCAAAGCTGATATTAATAATGTTTTGCAGGATATAAATCAGCAAGTTAAGATTCAAGATTATATGGCTGATACAGTTCATGATATTGCATCTTTTGGATTTCAGGAGCATCATGTCTAGGAGCAATCTATTATAGATTGCAATGATGCTCATGAGCCTCATAGTTCATAAGTTCTTTTGGTGTAGAACTGTCAGATCTAATTTTCTTTTTGTTCATTATACTTACATCATACTTGATATGTATGCCTCTAGGATTATGCCTTTATGTTTTGTTTTGACTGTCTCTTGAGGGGCTTATGCAACTGCAGTAGAGGGCTATAAGTATCCTACTAGAGAGGCTCTACTTATGGTTACTCTCTGTGGCTTACTTCACGGTGAAAGGCTGTGGGTAAGGCATAATCTTTTTCACTAGATATGTTGGGTTTTGGATAAGGCGTTTTGACTTCATGGATCATTCAAGGGTTTGAGTCATGGTTGTGCCAGCCATCCATCGAGTTGTGCCAGGTGTTAGCCGTTGGCTTACATTACATTTACCCTTAAAATGGTGTATTACCTTAGTTATTACTATTTCCTATGTGAAGTAGCCTTTATATGTCTTATGAAGTTCACTGCCTCATGAAGTGTAGTTTTGGGACAGTTGCAAAAACGTGACCTGATGAGGCATTTTGTGTGTTCTTCTTGTCTATTTGATCACTTATGATGATTACGCCTGATGTATGATGTTTCTACCTAATTATGAAGAGGATCTGGCAGTTGGCACCATCATGGCTGGAGTCTTGATCTCGTTTGTAGCATGTCTTGTGTGATTCATTCTCTGTTTTCTGATTAGTAGTGCTGAATATAGTGTATTTATGCTTTCATATGGTTAGTTCTGAGTTTCTATGATTTCTGGGTGTGAGATTAGGTATTTTCTTCATGAAGTATTCTCTGTTCTTTTATGTATTCTACATAGAAAGGGCAGCAACAAGGGTTCTGCAAAGCCCTTAGGCTGCTCCATATAAATCTCATCATACAAGTCCCCATATAAAAAAGCCGTCTTGACATCCATCTGGCATAAATCCAAGTCAAGTTGAGCAACTAAAGCCAAGACTAAGCGCAGGGTGGTCATCTTAACCACAGGAGAAAAGACTCATCAAAGTCCACACCATGCTCCTACTTAAAACCCTTTGCTACCAGTCTAGCCTTGTATGCCGGCTTGGGGTATCCAAGGGCACTTTTCAACTTGTACACCCACTTGCATGGCAAATCCTTCTTGCCCATAGGCAAGGAAACCAAATCCCCAAGTGTCATTCTTATGCAAGAAGTCTCTCTCAGACTGCATAGCCCTCTCCCAGGAGTGACTGTCACCCCTGTGCATAGCCTCATCATAAGTGAAAGGCTCTCCTGCATCTGTAACCAAGACATAATGCATCGAGGGCTGAAATCTATCAGGTGGACGTCTGTCTCTAGTAGACCATCTCACGGCAGGCTATGCTGCTTGTCCAACACCCTGACCATGAGCATCTACTGCAGCTGTAGGCTGTCCACCCAACTGGTTGTGTGGGAGTTCTCGGCTCCTCCTGAAATGTGACCCTGCGGATCTCAACAACTCTCTCAGTCTGCCTATGCATCTTGTCTTCATGGAAGACTACATCATGACTACGGATGAGTTTCCGTGTCTGCCGATCCCAAAGACGGTAACCCATCTCGCCTGCATCCCCATAACCAAGGAAAATGCATTTGACACTCTTAGGATCCAGTTTACTTATCTTGTCCCTGGGCACATGCCGAAATGCCTCACATCCAAATACACAAAGATGCGCATAAGAGGAAGGTTTTCCACTCCATACCTCCTCTGCAACCTAGAAATCCAAACCACTAGAAGGTGATCTGTTTATGATATGCACAGCTGTACTAACTGCCTCAGCCCAAAAGCTCTATGGTAGGCCTGCATGGATAAGCATACTGCGTATACGCTCCTGGATGATTCTATTCATCTACTCAGTCAAACCATTCTTGGGGTGGGTGTAGGGGGCGGTCAATTAACGCTTAATACCCCTCTCATCACATAACTGCTAAAAACACGTGATACATTCTCATCCCCATTATCTATCCTTAGGCATTTTAGCCGATACCTAGACTGGTTCTCAACCAATGCAAGCCATCTCTAAAACATAGCCAAGACATCGGATTTCAGCTTAATGGGATAAGCCCAAAATTTTCGTGAAAAATCATCTATAAACGTAACAAAATACTTTGCATCACCCATAGACTGACAAGGCATGGGTCCACAGACATCCGAATGTACCAATGCCAAGGGCTCACTCATGTGTGGCCTACCAGACTTCTTATGCGTAGACCTAGTCTGCTTGCCATAAAGACAATGCTCACATGAATCAAAACATGCATAATGAAGGGGCGGTAAGTACTGCAAACCAGAAAGCATTTTCATTCCCTTCAAAGACATATGGCCCAAACGGGCATGCCAACGAGATACATGTGGGATAGAACCCACAGACAAAACATAATTAAGGGAAGAAGTGGATACAATCAAGGGCTAGAGGCTGCCAGCCTTGGCACCTCTCGCAATCACAAGTCTGCCACGAGTGATCTTCCATGCAAAGTCTCCAAAAGATACATGATAACCTATGTCATCAAGCTGTCTAGCTTACATGAGACTATGTGTCAAAGTAGGTACATGACGTACATCCTATATAACAAAACTGCTGCCAAAAGGAAACTGCAACCTCACATCACCAATGCCCACAATATCAAGAGAAACGTCATCATCCAAGTGCACAAAACCCAAAACAGTACGGTATGAATGAAACCACTCCCGGCAAGGTGTCACATGAAAGGACGCACCTGAGTCCAAGAGCCAACATTGTGCATACATAGAGTGTATCTCTGTCATCTGCGAAGCACTAGAAGAAGATGCAAGGATATAATCATCATCAACATCCTCAGGCAGCATAACATTGATCTCTTCAATTTTAACACTAGACTTTGCAGGCACTATGCTGTGATCAGAAGACTTATCCTGCACTTTGTCTTTCCCCTTATCATTTCACCTTTCATTGTGTAGTTCATGGCATTGTGGCCTAATATGGCCCTTTTTCCCACAATGGTGATAAGTAACATCTGCTTTGCTATGTGACTTCCCACGAGACTTGGACCGAGATTTCTGAGAACCCCGTCCATGGCCACTACCACTACCATACTTTCCATATCCATCATTCTTGCCTCTAACTGTCATAGCATGTGACACATGAGAGGCATCCAAATTCTTACTATTAACCTCTTCCTGCAGAAGGGCACTCTCAATATTAGATAATTTCAAGGTAGCAATAGAGGCACATAATGCAGTGCGGAATACATCCCATGACTCATTAAGAGTACCAAGCAAGAAAAGAGGAGTGACATCCTCTACAAAAGTGATGTCCTGCGAAGTCAAGTTCTTGAGTATAGCATGGAGCTGGATCAAGTGAGCAGACATAGTCACATTCTCCTTCATGCGCAAATCCATAAGCTGCTTCAGCCAATACATCTGACTCACTGGACTTTTCTTGTCATAAATATTCTTGATTTTATCCCACAACTGCCATGCACTCTGTTCTTCCTCAAATACATTGTAATGAACCTGTTCTGTGAGAGATAATACAATATTAGACTTGCATAACTCATCAAGCTCAAGCCATTCCTCATCTAGCATAGTTGCAGGCGGATGCCCGCTCAACCTCAATGGTTTGATTTGCGATTTTTGCACCAACACCTGCCAAATCTGGCTCTTCCAATAAGAGTAATTCGTACCATCATGCTTAGTGATGTTGAAAATAGCATGATCAGTGGACGAACTCGCCATAATGCAGGCTAGAAGACTGCAGATAGTTTAAAACTACTTACTGTTTACTGTAGAAAATGATTAAAAAATCACCAAAATCGAGAGAAAAATGGCAAGAAAAGTGTAACCAAAGCTACTGCCCACCAAGTACTAGTGAAAGTACATCATTTTAGAATATTTTAGCATGAAAAATCCATGTCAATCCAGAGTTATATGCTTGCTGTAATAAATGACAGCAGGTACTGTGAGAGTCAATTGCTGACCAAATAACTGCACCAAGTCAATAAATGACAACCAAGACATGACCAGTCATAAACATGCATAAATCAGCACCAAACAGCCATCAAGACCCTAAAAGCAAACACCCAAATATGTCACCAAAGCATCCATCAGTGAGTAGGCATACCCCCTAGACAATAGGGCAAAGTATACATAACAATGGCAAGACCTGACACCAGTAGGTGTATGCTCACAAGAGTGCAAAGCCCAAGCTCAAGTCAAAAGCAACTCCAAGATATCAATGCATGAACCATGCAACATTTAAGTGTAAGAGATCCCAAAATTTCAAGTATCTACAAAATGCTCAAAATAGCATAGACCTCCTACTCAATGTCGGTCAAGCATACAAGATGCTCCCATTGGCTCAAAAGGCGGATAAACGAGCTCAACAGCTCAAGCAAACCAAGTCAAAGTACCAAAGATAGGTAAGAAAGACAATGCCTCAATAGCATCCAAGGTTGTAATGGAAAAAGCCAAGTCGTAACGGAAAAATCCAAGTCAATGTCCAACTGCTCAAGGGAATACTCAGATGAATGTCGAGACGAGCTCAAACAACTACCATCCACAGCCAAAGCATAAAGCATTCACCAAGACATCATAACCCGTATTGGGTATCCTAGGCATCTGTGCTGATTGAAAGGGTGTGTTCTTGATGGCCGTATCTCAAGGCATGAGATATCAAATCTAACTTCCTCTTCATCCTTTCCATTGAGTCCTCACCTTCAACTTGGGTGACATTTAGCATCGTGCTCAAGAAGGCTTGTCTCCGAGTGTCTGAGTACACTTCGACAGCCTGCGCTCTTGATTCTGCGAACACTCTTTCACATTCACTCATCGCCAGGCATTCTGTTATTCCACACACTCTTCCAAAGTTGTGCCGCTCCCATTGACGTGCCTTCTCTTCCATCTTTTTCCTTTCATCCTCCATTTCTCGAGGCAGTATCACTACCACTTGTTGCTACTCATTCACTAAGTCTAGAATCTACGTCTTCTCCTTATTGTGGCGGTTTAGCTACTCTTCTGCTGTTTTCCTTCCTTGTTCCGCAATGGTAAACTACAGTTGTGCCTCTGCGAATCTCTTTGATAGTTCTTCTCGGATCTGATCATAGCTTTATAACTTTGCAAAATGCATTATTCTTTCTGTTATTGCCATAGCCATGAGAGCTTCCACATCTCTTTTTGTGTTTTCCAAGTCATCTTTCAGCTCCTAGGTGCTTCTTCCTGTGGCATCCTACCTTTCTTGCTTTAGGACTTGGATCTCTCTTTCTAGTCTTCCTTGCTCCTCTATTTCATACCACAGCAAGAATGCCAGGGCGTCCTCTTGCTCTTGATGTTGCTCTTTCGACTCCTGGCTTTCTTCCTGCCAGTGCTTCTCCAAGCAAGTGGTCCTTTCCATTAGCTCATCATACTGTTGAATTAACATTTTCTGACTCTTTAGATGAGCTAGTACATCCTCTTCTTCCTCCTCCAATCTTCGCCTCAAATGATCCTCATTCTCTTGGCTTCCTTGGTCTTGACATCCAACTGCTCTTTTAGGGCCTTAAGCTCTTTTTGATGATTTGTGGCTTGCTTGGACACGTTGAGCCTCAAAGCTGCTGAGGTTTCCTTTTCAATGTCTAGCTCTACCAAGGCCACTTTCTTTTCCTCTCTGACCTTGCTCAACTGAGTGAGGAGTTCAGCTACATATGCATCATAGTCTACTGTTGGTGACACTGTGAGAAGGCTGTAGTGGTTGACTTCCAGCTTTTGCCGCTTAGGGTCGTGCCGTGATTTTGCATCTGCTGGCGACTGGCCTCTTTGTTTCTACTTTGGGGGCAATCTCCGCCACTTTGTTAGCCGGGAGTTGTATCATTGCCATTAATTAGGCCGTGTCCACAGTTGGCACACCGACTCTTGTGTCATGGTGGGTGTGGTTTCAGTTGGGAGTGGCACAAGGGAAGAGGGGAGGGGGTGTAGTGGGGCCTTGCCCTTTCCTGCAACTACCGGGGCTATTTCTACACTGCCACCAACTCCAGCATCATGACGTGGCTCAGTGGGCTCATCTCTCCCCCTCCATGGATCTCTTCCACAGACTTGTGAGTTGCCTCTTCCAAATCCGCAGCTTCCTTTCTCCTCATTTCTTCAGCTTCATCTTCAGCTCTTCTCTTCCTCTCCTCCTCGGCTCTTCTTGACTCTTCTTGTGCTCTTTTCAACTCAGCTTTCTCTTCCTTGCTTAACTTTTCCTTCTTCTGTTTTTAGATCTCAATAGTCTTCACCTTTCCTTGTGCCCTAGCTTCGGCATGAGTGGATGGTGCTTTAAGCTCTTCTCTGTCACTAATGGTATGTTAATTGGATTTGTCTTCCTCATGATGCAGTGGATGGGAGGGTGCTACTATCTCTTCAATTCCCCCTGCTTCCTTGGTGGCCTCATGAATAATGGCCATTAGTACACCACCGTATATGATGGTAGAAGCCTTGGCAGAGGACTTCTTGTGGGCTGATCTCATTGTAGAGGTTGGAGACTCTCCTCCAGCTGCTGCTACACCCGTAGCAAGGGCCTTTGTTGTTGTCTCGATGGTCTTTACGACGAACCCATTTCAATCCACTTTCTCAGGGGACCCTACAGCTATGCTTTCCAACACTGGGACACTGATCTTGTTCATCAAAGCATTGTATCTCTGTCCTGAGAAGAGGCCATGGACCATCTTTGCTTGCATCTTTACTTCCGGGTTTGGGATGTCTGCCAAACTTACTCCATCCACTGTGTGCACCTCACTCCTTTTCATCCCCAGCATGGCATATACATCTCTTCTATGATGCTTCACAGCCTTGGGGGCCAAGCCAAGGGCCTTCTCCACCACTTCAGTGTTAAGCGGTACCTCCACCTGGTGGGCAACATCCCCTCTTCTTACTGTCACTGTGCCACAATTCCTACGAGTATCAAAACTCCTCAAGAACTCTGCACAAGCACTACAATCCACCGCTTGTCCCACTTTCTCCACATACTTTTGGAGAGTACACTTGCCCACCAGCTGCTTTACTGTTGGCTCCTCTAGGATGGCTTCGTCCAAGTTTAGAGTGTGCTTGAAGGTGAACTGATTAAATCCTCGTGTCTCCACACCTATCCCGTACTTGGCTTGTTCTTCTTCCGTGAACGCAAGCTTACCGCCTTTTTCCTATCCTGCCATTGTGGGTACCTGCCATGCAACAATAACCATCATTAATTAGTATTGATGGGGTAGGCAAGATTGAATTATGGCATTATGAAAGAATTGAATAATTAGAAAAGTTGCACGAGAACGTGAAATTTGAGAAATAACAAATGGAAAGAAAATACATGAATTTTCCAAGTGCGTTTTGCTCTTAAGGTTTTATGCGTAGTTCAACTCTTCATTATGTTTTTCCTTTGTGTTATGTTTTCTTGATCATCTTACCCCCTCCCCCTCATGGAAAGATGAAAATCCTTCCTAGGATTGAATAGGACGAGGCAAGGGCATTAAAGCACAGCGTGGTGTGTTTAATTTGACAATAGCACTGATAGAAATTTGGGTTGTATTCCAATTGGGCATGACAGTCAAGTTCATGTGGTCTAATGGATGCTTACATGATATACGTTAGGACATCTTGTAGCACATTGCCAGATTTGAGGCGACTGGCAATGTGTAGCTCTTCTTCTGTAAGGACTTGGTCGATGTAAGGATGGGCCAATAAATGATCGTCAAGCAGTTTGTTGCACAGGATGGCCATAACCCTAAAAGAAGTAGGAACTACATATGTGGGGTCATATTCTGCAGCCTTGATTGCGCATCTTTGCTCGACATTCGTCATAATTTGGCAACCTTTTTGTTCCCATTAGAGACGTAAGGTATACCATTGCTGTAAGAATGAAGAGGTAGAGTTTGCAAGACTCACAAGCTCTTCAAGCTCTTGGATTGGTGCAGAGCCGACAGGCTTTCGATATGAGGTTAGCATCCTGCCGATGATTGCTTGCTCCTTTGAGACTTCACCGCTAGCAATAAGCTCAGCTGCAACCTTGGGGAATTTGATGTCATGAGCTTGTACTCTTCCCAGGTGCATAGTAAGGCATGGACTTTAGAAGCAAGTGGCTCATCAAGAAGGCCAAGGTCTAGCCACTGATAACTTCGGGCGAAGGTCGTGAATGTGTCATCTAGCATTTTAATGCAAGTAACCAAGTTATCACTTGAATTGGCAACAAGGTCCTTGGCCATAGCAAGAAATAATCGTCGCTCATTTGAAGGCCTAAGACTTGCTAGTGGTTGTGGTGGAACAGAACTAGATGGATGCATTAGCGATGATGTTCCGCTAGATTGTTCCTTGGGATAAGCATCTGCTTGGAAGGTTAGTTGTGTGTCTTGCGGCTTGGAAGATGTGCAACCTTCATCGTGAGCTGCTTTGAGCATGCAAGAGTTGGTTGCATTAGATGATTGCGGGACATCTAGCTGCTACGTAAGTTGATAGGTTTGTGAGATCTCGAGAGACATAGTGGGTTCAGGTTGCATGGGATTGATTGGTCAAGTCTCTAGAGAATTTTCTCTAGCATCAGTAATGGCTAGTTTAGAGCCAGCGGATTATGGCTTTGGCCGATAGAATTAGGTTTTGGGGCTTCGGCCTTTATGGTTGTCATATATTTAACAGCTTGGGTCTTAGATATGGCTGGTTGTTTAGTGAACATGCTGCTTGAAGCAGGTGTGGCCACAAGCTGTGTATGGGGTTTGTTCTTAAGGACTGATGTCTTGAGCACCCAGATCTAGTTGTTGCCCTCATAGTGTCCTTGAGCATGTAACAGGGTTATCGGGACCCATTGCGGCTTAAGGGTGTGTTTACGACTTTCGCATCTAGGCTACTTTCTAGGCTTTGCATGAGAGTTTCTAGGTCTGCGAGGTCGCGTTTGCTTATTGTGGGAAGGCTTGCCTTGATGTTTAGGTACCCATTGAAATGTAGGTTGCTTAACCTTAGGAGTGGGTTTGGTGGGGTGGTGTTTTGTGGGCTGAGTGGGGTGTGATACATCACGATCCCCCTCCTTAGCCTTAGGCATGGTCTTCTTTATTGGTGGAGTGGCAGTCTTGGAGGGACCCGCACTGCCCTTGTTGAAAGTTGTCATGACGCGCACATTTCCTATGGCAAGGTGGATAAGCTACAAGTCATAATCGACGTAACAATGGGTTTGTTTTTTGAAAGTGCGCCCTAACAGTGATGCCTTGCCTGCCTCCTTTGTGTTGGGCAACACGTAGAAGGTGATTGGCAAACTTTTAGGCTCAATAGAGACAATGACTTTGCAATTCCCAAGGAGTGCATAGGATTTGCCCCCAAATGGGCTAAGTTTAGCGTTAGTTGGCTGCAACTGGGGTTGACCAATGAGGGTCCAATGAGCATGGGTTAGGATATTGAAGTCAACTCACTCATCGATCAAAGCATCAAAAGAATGTGTATTTTGGGATGTGGCCATGATTCGTAAGTAAGCTGGAGCAACAACTTCCTCATCATCCTCTATCTCGATGATGGTTGCGACGCAGACATTGACAGGGGCCTCTATCATAGGGGCCTCATGTAAAGGATGTGTGGGAGGGTAGTACTTCTTCATGCGACTACCATTGAAAAAGCCTATGCCCTTGCCTTCCAGTGTTTTAAGTTTGACATTGCCCATCCTACTGATGTCACACACTCTAAAAGGTCCTAACCCTCGAAACTTCATTTTATGCTTATGGCCCTTCATAGAGTACAACAACACAAGGTCGCCCTGGTCAAAATCATGTTGTTTGACATGCTTGTCAAACCACATCTTTCTTCACACATTTTTGTAAATTAGAGCGTGGGTGGCGATGAGTCTAGTTTCAGTGAGGCATTCCAACTCGATAATATGGTTAGTCCCAACCTCTTTCCCTTCCCAATGCTCTTCCACCGCTATCCTCAAGCTAGGGATAAAAAATTCTAAAGGTAGGATAGCCTCGGTTCTGTATGTCAGCCTGAAGGGCATTTGCCCCACAGCCATTTTATAGGCTGCTCGATAGGCCCATAAAGCTGCCATGAGCTTGTTATCCCAGTCACTCCAAGATGTGGAAACTACCTTTGTGAGCACATTGACCAGGATCTTATTCATTGATTCTGCCTGGCCATTGGCTTGGGGATAGTACGGTGAAGACTTCCTATGGATGATCAAGAAGGTTGAGAGCAGGTGGGCAATCACCTCATTGGTGAAGTGGGTGCCTTGGTCACTCACTATCTCAATAGGGCAACCAAATCTCGAGATGACCTGCTCCCATAAGAACTTCGATGTGGTCCTTGCATTGTTCTTCCTTATGGCTCTTGCTTCAGTCTATTTCGTCAAATAATTAGTTGCTACAATGATATATCGAGCCTGTGAATACTGGGCCATAGGACTATTGGGTCCAATGAAGTCAATGCCCCATTTCTCGAAAGGTTGTCATGCTATTACATGGGCCAATTCCATTTTGTCCTTCTGCATGGGGACCTTGGTCCTTTGACACTCATCATAGTGCTTGACAAATCTAGCTGCGTCACAGAATAGAGTGGGCCACCACAGTTGAGACTGCAACACCTTGTGGGCTGTTGTGTCTCCACTGAAATGCCCCCCCATTGATTTCGACGTGTGTCTCTCTCAATGTGTCATGCATCTCATGTTCACACACACACTTGCGTAGCAACCCATCTTGCCCTAACCTATAGAGTTGGCCAACAATCAGCTGATAGGGTTGGATCTTCACAATAAGCCTCCTAAGCTGGCCTTCTCGATAGGTCTCTCAAGTAGACCATGTTGGAGCACGACGACATCGTCAGCCTAGTATGGCATTAAATCAACCTTGAATAATTCCTTGTCACTGGACATGCCAAAGAGATGCACATTTGGCCGTTATGCCTTGTCTAGCGGCTTCACCTGTGGGTATGCGAGACATGTGATCTGCCATGTTATGCCCTGTCTAGCAGCTTCACCTGTGGGTATGCGAGACATGTGATCTGCCATGTAATGATGTTTCCCTTTGCATACAACCACAGAGAAGTCAAACTCTAGAATAAACAATAACCATCGTGCAATGCATCCTGTAGCACAAGGCTTGTTCACTAGATAGAGCAATGCTTGATGGTCAACAAGAAAGGTGAAGGGTGTGGCCAAAAGATAATGTCTAAATTTCTTAATGGCAAACACCATGGCTAGCCCCTCCCTTTTCATAGTGGAATAGTTTATCTTAGTGTCAGTAAGCTGCCTGCTAGCAAAGCTCATTGGGTAATCAAGGTTGTGTTCGCCAGGTTGGCACAGAGCAGCTCCAATGGCAAACTTAGATGCATCTATATATATGCACATGGAATGTTCTGGTCCAATTTGGGGCTCGTAAGATGGGTGCGGTGGTAAGGGCCTTTTTCAATTCTTCATAAGCATGTTGGCATTCTTCGGTCCACTCGAATACAATTAGTAGCTTGTACAATGGCCTTGCAATTAGTGCATAATTCAGTATAAAGCGCCGATAGTACCCTATGTGACCTAAGAAGCACTGAACACCCTTATAATTGTTGGGTGGTGGCAAGTCGACAATAACCATGATCTTTGAGAACTCAGTGTGGCGATGCCATTCTTGGACACCACACGCCCTAGGATGCATCCGTGTTTAACCCAAAATTGGCACTTCAAGGGGTTCAACGAGAGATTATAAAGTCGACACCGCTCAAAGACTACCCATAGTTTCTCTAAGTGTTCTGCCCAGCTAGAGTGTATACATAGATCGTCCACAAACACCTCTAGCTCACTTTGAGCATGTCTTTGAAGATTGTGCACATCAGGCATTGGAAGGTTGCAGACGTGTTCATTAGCGTAGAGGGCATAACAATGTAGGTGAATACCCCCACTCTATAGCGAAGGCAGTCTTGTACCTGTTGTCGGGGTGTACTCGCACTTGATTGTAGCCCGAGAAGCCATCTAGAAAACTGTAGGCTCCTTTACCTACCACCCTCTTAAGCATGTGCTTGGTGTATGACAATGCGTAGTTATCTCTCTTTGTAGCGCCATTGACTTTTTTGTAGTTGACGCACACTCGAATTTTTTTGTTTTTCTTCATAATGATCGCTATTGGTGATACCCAGTCCGTGTGCTCTATTTCATAGATGAATCCTGCTCTCATGAGTTTATCAATCTCCTCTTTTACTGCATGGGCATGCTTTGGATTCATGGGATAAGGGTGTTGTTTTACAGGGACAGCGTCAGGTACCATAGGGATGTTGCGGGTCACAACCTTGGGGTCGACTCCCTTAAGTTCATCTAGAGACCAGGCAAACATGTCCATGTACTCTCGTAAGAGAGCAACAAGGCTAGCCTCCTCATCCTTGGTTAGGTCATCTGCTATGAATACAGGTCGAGGATTCTTGCCTTCCCTTGCCAAGTTGACTTCCTTGACCTTGGCGGGTCCTTCAATAGGCTCGCTAGTCTGGCCTTGCCTCTTTGCTCCTAACAAGACCACCACTCTGTCACCCTTCTTGAACTTAGTGAAGTGTTTAGGTAGGTCATGCGGTTTCTTCTGGCATTCTGCATTTGACTCTTTTGTTTGTTTCTTTCTTTCCTCCTTTAGCCGATTGCACCTTAGGTGGGCCGGCAAGTCCCCTTTGGTGCGTTTGCTTTTGGATGGCATGGGTATCTTAGGGTCGCTCTCCGTACTGACTTTAGACTCTGAGTTGAACTCACAGACTCACTAGAGGAAGGAGTCTCCCCGGGTGGTCGTAGTTTAGTAGGTGTGTCTGTCCTAAACATAGGTACCACTGGTGGTTGGGCAATTCTAGCGTGCTCATAATCCACTGCCCCTATGCATTCCAACCAAGAGTAATTGCAATCCAATCTCATAATCCTCTCTTGATCTCATATGCATTCCTTTCTCAGGGACTGGAGTTTGCTCTTATATGCTCTATCACCCTTCCATTAGTATCGTACTCCAGGGTATCCATTTCCTCCTCGCTCTCCTCACTGATGGAGGAAAAATCCTCATATTCATTGTTAGAACCATTACTCCCTGACTGCTCGTCGTCTCATGGGTCCTCCTTTCTAGCGACTTTCTCATTGGTGACTAGAGCCCAATTGTATAGCAAGTTCAGGTCGTGAACTTTGGTCCACTTCCACTTGTGTTCACCCAGGAGGTCTCTGAGGGGCAAGAGATTAGCGGAAGGATTGCCCTCCAATCTACCTGTCAAATACTCTAGGGTCTCTTAGAGTTCTAGCTTATTATTTGGGACATGGAAACTGACAGGTTTGGGCCAACCACACGTACTCCTTGCCATCATGCAGAGTGGTACTGAGTGTTCCTCATCTAGTATGCACATGGCTTGTGCAGCTTGCTTATGCTCCTCCTCATCATCTGAGAATGGGAGATCGATGGTTGTAAGGACATGCATCCAATCTCGCTCACCCTCAGGGCAGGGGATATACTTGATCAGCGGCTCATATGATGTGGTTGGTTGCGTGTCACCCCTCAATGTGGTTGAGATGGCATCTAGATCAACAGATGTTGCCTTCCAAGTATCCATCTCCACCCTTATTGCTTCCTTTTGATTCCCTAAGAAGATTAGACTGTTGTCCCAACCCTTGATGACTCATGCATTCCTCATCTAGGGTCGGCCTAGCAGGATGTCATAGTCCACTCCCTTCATAACAATGAAGTGTATAGAGAATTGGACACCTGCAAACTTCACTGGCCAATTCTTTAAAGCTCTAAATGGCCTTACCTTCATTCCATTTGCTAGTGTGACATTGAACCTAGTAGTCTCGACGGGAGGGTTTCCCTAGGCCTGCAAGTCTGTGTGGCTCAAGACACTAACCCTGCGCCTGTGTCTATGATTTCTTTCCACGTCATGTCTCCTAGGGCCAGGATAGGTAGCACAACATGCATCTCTGTGCCCTCCCAAAAATCATTTACATGCAGAGATTTAGGCACTGAGTGTAGCATCAAGCTCGGTATCTGTGTGACTACATCATGCTCATACAGGTCAGCAATAATTTGCTCAGTTGGTTCCTCCACCCAATGCTTCAGTTCCAGCCAAAGCGTCGGATGCTGCCTAAGCAGGTCTCCTAGACTCAAGGTTACTAGGGTGGTTACTAATGTCGTGAGGAGGTTACTCATCATTTGTCTCTCCTCCATTCCCACACCTCTAGGCCATTGGCCTTGGGTGTTTTGCTGGTTCGTGGCTCCTAAGCTTCTCCTGGGTGGTGTTGCCTGTGGCATAGGCGCATCTCTTGACCTTGGTTGAGAGGGTGAGATTGGGGTGCTCACACTAGAGAAGTCCTCAGTTTCATATTCTATGATGGCCTCAACATCCTTCAGGTTCTCTTGGGCTTCCTTTACCCACTCGACCTTTTCAATCGCTTCTAATTGGCGCTTCGGGCGGGGGTACGCCCCTACCTTAGCACTCCCTTTCTCTACTGCGGTGGTTTCAGTCTCAGCATCAGTTACCTTCCTACCACTTACTAGCGTTGTCTCTCCATCAGTTTTGAGAGTGATCTTAGCGTTGGTTTTCTTCTTTCTCTGCCTATGACTCTTCTTCCCTATTGAGGCCGCGTCTAGGTTGCTAGGCCCAAGTAGTGATATGCCGGCTTGTCACATTTGTGCACGTGTCATGACATGTAGTGGGATGGGTGTAGCCTCCACTGTCGAATGTCTCAACTCCAAATAGTCCCAAAGGTACTGATGGTACATTGCCTGAGCTTAAGGACGGCTTTTTAGGGCATTCCCTAAAGAGATGGGTGATGTCGCACTCGACACACCTGAGATTAGCTCTCTCCCTATTAGCCTACTCTTTTTCTGGGCATCGTATCAATATGTGACCAGGGTGACCACAAGTCCAACACGTGACTAGGTCTTGGATTGTCCTTGAAAAACCTCTATCTCTACCTCTTCCCCTTCCTAACGCCATCACCAGCATTGGTCGATAGTCCATGAGGACCGGATTACCCTCTCCATCATACGAGATGTAAGGGTTCACATATGACTCCTCGTCATTGGGCTCTTCCACGTAGTGGATGGGAGTGTCACTCAGTGGATGTGTCACGAAGGGTCCAGGCGATCTGGGTATGCCCGTGGGATTGATCTCTAATCTAGGAACAACCGATTTTGCATCATTAGGTGCTGGAAGGGCCAATGGGGCTCCTCTTCTGAAGAAAGTTAGGCGGCCTATTCCCATAGTATGGTGAGTTGTACTGCTATGCGCAAGGAAACCTTCTTGCAATCGACAATGCATTGCGTCGTGGCCAAATCTTCCACAATTTGCACAAGGCATGGATCTTGGATCTTGGCACTCGGCAGGGATGTGGTTGCCTCCACAATGCACACACTGGATATGCGGTCTAGTGGTTCTCTTTACCAACTCCTGCAACCATGCTAGATCTATCTTGACTTCGGCTAGCTCTTTGTCTTGTGCTGTGCTGTTGCCCTTATCCTACATGTCAGGGGCTAATCTCTCGCTATAGGTTGTGGCTTTCTCTGTGGTTCTTTTGCTAGAGCCATCTCGATTTGAGCTTCTAGCGCTTCTTTCCCTAAGACGGTCATCTACCCTTATTGTCTCATCGAAAACCCTAGCAAGCACATCTCTCTGCAAGCTCGAGTTGCTTGCTAGTGCCTTGTAAAGTTCCTCACTGTGGATTCCGTTTATAAAAACGATAGAGACCACTCTCTCGTTTGGTCATTCATTGGTAGGGATTCTCTTAAACATGCTACGTACATGAGAGACGTAGTCTCTAATGTCCTCTTTGTCCTTCTAATGACTGACATTCATCAGTCGAACTATGAGGTTGTCCGAATATCCTGTCTCTGAAAATCTCTTGATGAAGAGATCCTTCAGGCAATTGAAGTTCGTCCACTTTGCTATGTCTAGGATGGTGTACCATGTCCTTCCCTTATCATCCAAGTAAAGCTCGAAAGCCTACGAGCATTGGGCGAGGTCCGTGAGACCATTGACTTCACAAACCTGCTCGAACTACTCCACGAAGCTATAGGGGTCGTTACTGGGCTTGTACTTGTCCAACTGCTTGGCCATTGCAGGGATCTTGTTGTGGCTCTTTGCCCCCTATGTGACTCCTAAGTCTGTGAGCAAAGAGGTGGCTAGTGTAGTTGCACTCTGTTCTGCAGCTGTGTTGTCTATGAGCCACTTGGTGACAAGCTCACTCAACGTCAGGTTTGCCTCTAGCTCCTTCTCCCTCTCTGTGTTTGGACCTGTCATGGCCTTACCAGCTAAGGCTAGAATGCATCGTGTCTTGTGCACCTGCAAGTCTTGCCGCAATTTCCTCATCCTTTACTCGTGGTTATATGCCGTGATGCTCTGCAACACTTTCCTAGCTGCCTTCCTCTCTTCCTCAAGGCTTGTAACTACTTCCTTGATCGATTTGTCATGGATCATGGTCCTTGTTAGCTGGTCGTATTGGTTGACCATACGTTGTAATTTGATTGGGAACTCGCCCACGTTCAGCTGGTCATCCTCTCGGTCTGCGTCTGCTCCTGATATTTCTGTAGCCTCTCGCTCCACCCCATTGTCGATCAGTCCAATAAGCTCGGGTAGCGATTTGCCCTCAATCCTGTTGTCTTCGAACTCTTCGGGGTCTTCAAGCTCCTATTAATAGGGCTCTGTGGCACCCAGCTACGTCTCATGGTCTACTCCTACTGGTGGGTTTTTTGAATTATTATGATTCTATGTGAGTTCCTTATTATTGAAAGCAGCTGTCAATTTTATTCACACTTGTGCTTAGTGCTTTCCAGTGCATAGTGCCAAATCAGGCTTTCTCCCTTTTAGTGCACTTAAATAATGAAATCGACGTGGGGTGTGAATGAAAAATGAACAATGCAGTTCCCGCTTTCCCCCCTTTTGTTCGTAGCCTAATATGGCTCTAAGCGCATTTCTTGGTTGTCCTCTCGTATTGTCTAGGGTTTATGTTGCACACTCTACACCCCCTCAAGACCGGATTGGAATTAGATGATCAGTTTCACCTCTAAGTCTCATATGTTCTATGGCATGCTACTGGTTGACTCTAGGCTACCCAGGTGTGGTTTCTCCAATTTTCTTATGAGAGTCGGGTCAGGTACTCAGGGATGTTTGGGGATGTGTTCAGAGTGGCCTTGGCTTAAGGAGGTGGCTCACTTACATGTTTAAAATGTTCTGCCTTGGTGGTCTGATTCCCAGACTCGATTTTAGGTGGTCCAACTGTTCAAGTCGGACTGTCCAATCGGACTGGGTGGTCGGATCCTAGTCTTAATCCGATTGTAGTTGGTCTGACTGTTTGACGGCAATCCGATCGGACGGGTGGATCCTAGTCTAAAAATGGATCCTACTGCCACATGGCAGGGTTCGACTGGCAGAGTCAGATGGTTCGATCGAGTAGTCGGTCCGATTGAATTGATTGGTCTGAGTCTAAGGTGATGCGTTCAATCAAATGAGTGGTTCGATCGGACCACAGGTGGTCCGACTCCAAGAGTCAGACAGTCGGAGTGTCCAATTTCGGGAGCTACAAGCTTGACCCCCAACCTACGGACCGCTTATTGGTCAAGCATTTCAAGCCAAGCAGACATGGCTACCTCTCACATAGCCGACGCCCTCTCCCTACCTATGGGGTGTAGTGAGCTTACCTTGATGCCCAATTGAGCTTTCTCCTCTCTCATGCACACCGGTAGCTCCACGATCCTTGAGGCAAGCTCAAGCAACCTCAATCCCTCTCCAACAAACTCCATCCTCCATAGCCGTGCGAGACAAGAGAAGAGTAGAGAAGAGAAGAAGATGAAGAGAGGAGATGGGGAGCTTCTTCTCCTCAGTCCCTCACTCTCTCACACTCACTTCCTCACTCCCTCACACTGACTCACTCCCTCTCTCAAGCACAAGCAAGAAGGCAGCAAGAAGAAGATGCTTTTTGCCACACACAAGAATAGCTTCTCATTCACTTTTCAAGTTTATATACATGCCCTACTTTCCACGGGCGGTCATCCTCAATTTTTACATGGCCGACCATGGCCTAGGCCCTTTGTCTCCATTCTTTCACTTCCTAGCTAGTCCTACCATCCTTCTAAGTTTAAAATTTGCACAGAAGGGAGCCTGGCACTCTTTTACAAGGATTTGAGAGCACCTTTGCATTTAAAGGTGCACTTTCTTGCTTTTAACTCCTCCAGACTTCAGCCGGCTGTACCTTGGACTTTTGGCAGTTGTTCCCGTGCTTTTGGATTTTTTTGGACTTATTATTCTTATGGCTGCCTTCTCCATGCTTGCCCTACTCCTTTTCCTGCTTCTCAGATTTTTCTATTTTTTCGCTTTTTTCCTGTTGTGGCGTTGTAGTAAACAAGGGGGTCATGTCCAAGATTTACGGAATGCAGATGGAACAAAGCGGTTTTGATTGAATCTTCGAAAGTTAGAATTGAATTGCTTTGTACCAAAGTTACCATTGTTTGAGAATTGTTGTGGTTGCTTCTCTCATCCTCGAATTTTGTCTTCAGCATCATGGGCCACGGAAATCGCATCCTCGAGAGTTGTTGGCTTGAACATGTTCACTTTTGCATAGAAGTGACCAAGCAAACCAGACATAAACTTGTGCTTATGGGTTGCCTTAGGTACATCTTCGAGCATTCGAAGTTGCAATAAAGCATTCCAAAAATGCTCGGTATATTGTGAAATAGGCTCGCGATCTCTTTGTTACAGAAGATCCCACAGTTTGATTGCTTTTTCGTGGAATTGGGGTGGAGGAAAATTCTACAAAAATTTCTTTTGGAAAGTCTCCCAAGTAGTAGGACAATCAATGCTTTTTCGGACAATAGTCCACCATAGTGATGCTCTGTCCAGTAAATGATTAGTGACACACTTAATTTTGTCTTTTTCGGCATACTGTTCTTTATGGAAATAATCATCAAACTAACTGATGAAAACAAGTACAGTCTTTCCATTGCGTAATCCATTGAAAGTACAAAATTTGAAATTTCTTTTACTTATCTTGGTTTCTTTCCAAATAGATTGTGCTTCAAGTGTCGCATCGATCGTACGTTGTATAATATCTTCAGGTTGCAGTCCATCTTGATCGGCAGTAGATCGTTGAAGACTGGCCAATTGAGCTTGCAAAGTTTGACGTGCTCTTCATTCCTCTTGAAGCTGCATCATAATTAGGTCCAGTTTTTGTTCCATCGTTGGTTCTGGTAAATCACCTTCGGCCATAAAATCTTCCATATTTTGATTGGCCATCCTGCAAAATTTCAAACAACCTCACACACTCGAAATCTTGTTAGCGGAATGAGAGTAGCTCAAGATCGGGTTTACAAGGCTTGTTCTCTTTTTTAAAAAATAATTTTTATATGGCTTTTTAGCAATCTTTTTCCTTCGCAGTTACGAAAATTAATGTCTATCTTCTTCCAAGCAGATACATCTTCCGTATAGTCTGAGTGTGATTCTTTGATTGCTGGAATTCATCTCTGTTACAATGCAGGTGTAAATAGGGGCTTGCAAAGAGGTTGAAAACCGGTTTGGGATTAACCAGTGTGAACTGCTGCTATGGGAGAGATTGAAGAGTGGAAGATTTAAGCTTAAGAGCTTAAAGAGTTTTAAGCTTTAACTTTAAAAGCATAATTAAAAAGGTTTTTTAAAAAAATCATCACGACCAAGATGATGGTGACTTTTTGGCAACGTCGACGTTGATCAATTCATCCTGTCGTCGTCAATTCTTGAATTTTGAAGCTTAAGTTTATTTCTTAAGCTTATACTCCCAAACTTAATCCCCTGGTTCTCTACCAACCAGGCTACTTTGCAAAGGAGCTTGGGAGGTGGTCCTTCACCCAGTCAAAGACTGGTCCTTCGTGATCCCAGTGCATAGCAGAGGGTTCTTCACTGCCAAGAACATGCTGGTATTGACAATTTATCACGAGATTGACTGTAGAGCTCGATCGTTCCAAGAGCTTCGCCTTCGTGCAAGATGGTAAGCGATTGGAAGCCTTCGATCTAAGCTTTGCTCTGATACCACTGGTGCACAAATCAGATGCTGTTTGTAGTGTGCAGTGGCGGATACTATAAGTGTAGTAATACAAGGGTGGATAGGTAGAGGCGCCTTTACCCCCAACTATTGGGGGTAAAGGTGCCTCCGCCTAGCCGCTCGTGTATTATTACACTGACAAACACTGCCACTGCACATTGCAGGTGGCGGGTGCCCATCACCGTCACTTTATTCTTTATTCTTTTAGTGATAGTTTGAATAAAGGAAGGCCCGGTCACACATTGTGACTATTGGAGTTCCCATTTCTTGTCTCTCTCTTTCTTGCTCTTGCTCTCCTGCCATAGCTCTCGAGTGTAAGCTTCGATCCTTCTCACCTTTCAACTGGTATCAGAGCACGGCTTCCCGACTCTTGAGCTTGTCTCATGGCATTCTCAGCTTCTCATTGACTCCCCACTCACATTGGGTCTCCTTCTTCCCGGCAACCATAGCTCATTCTCTTGAGCTCCTGTCACTCCCCGGCTTCCCGAGCTTCTTCCCGGCCTATTGAGGCACCATCAGGCATTGACATTGAGGTTGTTGCTTCATTATTTCAGAGATTTATCTCAGTCCACAGGTCTAGGTAAACAAGGTTTTCACGGGTTGTGGGTAGTCATAGCTCACACCTCTTGGAGCTTCCTTCACCTGGATCTTGCTTCCAGCCTATCAAGGCTTGCTGAGGCTTGGTGTAGGCATTCTTTGGCCCCCCATTTGTGCCCCCTTTGGGCCCCATTGTTGACATGTGGGATAGCAGACCCCCCCAGCCAGCTCAGGTTTTTTTTGTGCTTGTTTCAAAATTTGTCCGAAAAATCACTCATTTTGTCATATCTCGGGCATTCGGAACCCGATTCAGGCAAGGTAAGAGTCGAGGTTTTGGCATGCTCCGGATGCGATGGTGATGTCAGATTTGCCAAATTCTGATGACAAAATATTCTACAATAGATTTCAGGTCTGAGATAGCATGTATTTGTATGCCTATGGTTTATGTGATGCTTCTACTAATGTCTATTGATACCGGATCACTTGTGGATGTTATGCCTCTTATGTGAGATGCATTTGGAGCTGATTTAGCTCAGGCATTGACTATTTTGAATAATCCCAAATCTGTCCAAAACAAGGCAGTCACCTGTTACTTCAATTTTATTCTTACAGGTCTTGGCATTTGATGCACGATTATGGCCCGGTTGGTGCCTATACATACGGGAATGTATGCCTATGGATTTGAGCTTGGATTGAGCATTGATATGCTCAGTTTACAGAGGTTATATGCTTCTGAAAACTTCAGGGCTCAAGCTATTTATGGTACAATTGGGTTATGCCTGTTGGTCACGGGTTCTCCCGGCTACTCGGTATGATGTCATGATGTATTTGGACTATGCCACATGTCTTGTTTATGCTCCGAAATGCTTTTGAGCTAAGATTAGAGCTCGATTTGGGTTTGATTGTCACTTCTTTGTAGCTGGCATTTTATCTATGATATGGTTGCATCATATAAGCAAAGAAAATGCAGTCATATAAAAGTTTCTCCATGATTCTGACAAAAGCATGCAATGAAAAAATGTGTGGCACAACAATACAGTTACCTACGGCAAGCCGGCCTTTCCGTTGACAAGCTCAGGGAACTAGGGTTTGAAGGACAAGTGCAACAGCCACCACCTGAAGACCAGTCGACAGTAGAGCAAGCCACAGAAGAGGGTCCAGACTTTGAGCAAGAATTCGAGGAAGAACAGCACAGAGAGCCCAGTCTGCCCCTGCTTGAATTCCCACTGAAAGAGCTAGAAGGGGCACAAATTCCTGAACACATGGTAGCATCCCAAAGAAGAAGGCAAGAGCTTGCAAAGAAAGCCTAGAGGAGAGCGAGAGTACGGCCACAACAACTCCCTGAAGAGCCCATGCCGGTACACGAGGATCCCCATCCCATCAACTGGTCTCAGGAGTTGACTATATGGCGACAGTAGGAGTTCCAAACACAACCATTTGAGGTGTCCTTTTCTTATCCACGAGCTTTGGATTGTGTTCCACCCCTGGAGACGGTGGCAAGAATCAACAGAATGGCTAATGACCTCGCCAAAAGATTGATAAAGGAGAGAAACATTGTAGTTACCATATGGAGGCAGGAACCAGCAAATTATTGGCAAGACAAGGTGAATTGGGTTCCCAAGACCGTCCAAGGCTATGAGGCACAGTCGAAGTGGAGGAGGAGGATTTGGGATATCAACTTTGATGCCTGGACTACTTTCTACAACTCATTGCCTAAAGAGCGGAATGACACCATCTACATGCCTTACCCCTGCAGACATGGAGTTGACCATGACAGGAACCTGCATGGGCCCCTTGACTTTCCAACAATCTACAATGTCAATGCATTGACTCCCGAGGGATGCTTGGTTTTTAGATTGGAGGATATTATTCCATCCATCAATCGCTTCCTCAAGGATTTCTCCTCATGTCCTGACTCGGCATTTATAGTAACCTATAATTACCTTAGGCTCATTAAGTTCTTGCTTAAGCAAAAGCATGCAGCTGAGGAAGTCCACCTTCCCCTGCTCTTTTTTTTATATCAACTTAGGCATCGATAGTCACGCCATGGCTACGCTCATGATGAGGGCGACCTTACTCCCCTCGTTCTGCACAAAAATCCTAGAGGACATGAGCAGTACCCACTTCACGAGGTGTAACCATCCCTTTTTGTCATCAGCACCTCTAAAGGTAAGAGCTAGCATCAAAGAATATTTGCAAAGCCACATATTTTTGACTAAGTGCCTGAGGCCACCTCGTGGACCATCCGAGGATGATATGAATACAACATAAGAACTCTTTTTGTATTCCAGTCACAGCCATGATCAATAAGTCATCCAAAAAAAAACGAAAAATAGAGAGAGAAAGAAAGAGAAAAAAGAAAAAGAAAAGAGGCCAGTACCAAGAATGAAAAGAAAGAGGGCACTAGAGGACAAAAAGATGCAAGAAAGAGAAAAGCAAAGGTTTGAGCTCCCCATGAAACATCTTGAGAGCCACATTCACTACACCTAGGGTTTCCACCTAGCCCCTTCCCCACCTCACACTTAGGGCACATCAAGGGCAGGACTACCAGACATGTCACCCTAAGCTCTGCACCGCACCCATGATGATGCGCGAACTAAGTCCTCGAGTGTGGGACAACATCGTGGGCTTGCCCAATGCTCAAGGTTCAACCCAACTTCCAGTTCCACCATCACATGCACTGCACACACCACAGAGAGGCAAAAACACCCCTTAGGAAGTGCACAACTTTGCCTTGCAGGTTAAAATCGGGCCGTATCAAGGAGAAAGCACATCAACCAATGGATCTGCCCCAACACCATTTTCAATTTCAAGGGCAGTTCTTTGTCAAGACATCTTTCCGAAGGGACCCAATTCAACACCATTTTCCCCACTACCACCTTCCAAGCTACCACCCATCAGTGCCATGGGACTGGCACTCGGCTAGGAGGGGGGTAATGTTTACTGCAACACCAATAATAGGAAAAAAGAGAGAAAATAGAAAAATCTGAGAAGTAGAAAAAGGCATGGGGCAGGCATGGAGAAGGCGCCCAAAAGAATAATAAGTCCGAAAAAAATCCAAAAGCATGGGAACAACCGCCAAAAGTCCAAGGCGTAGCCGTCGAAGTCTGGTGGAGTTAAAAGCAAGAAAGCGCACCTTTAAATGCAAAGGCGCTCTCAAATCCTTGTAAAAGAGCGCAAGGCTCCCTCCTGTGAAAATTATAAACTTAGAAGGGCGGTAGGACTAGCTAGGAAATGAAAGAATGGAGAAAAAGGGGCTAGGCCATGGTCGGTCATGTAAAAATTGAGGATGATCGCCCGTGGGAAGTAGGGCATGTATATAAACTTGAAAAGTGAATGAGAAGCTCATTCTTGTGTGTGGCAAAAAGCTTCTTCTTCTTCTCTTCTTCTTGCATTCTTGCTTGTGCTTGAGAGAGGGAGTGAGTGAGTGTGAGGGAGTGAGGGAGTGAGTGTGTGTAAGTGAGGGACCAAGAGAAGAAGCTCCCCATCTCCTCTCTTCATCTTCTTCTCTTCTCTACTCTTCTCTTGTCTCGCATGACTATGGAGGATGGAGCTTGTTGGAGAGGAATTGAGGTTGCTTGAGCTTGCCTCAAGGATCGTGGAGCTACCGGCGTGCATGGGAGAGGAGGGTACTCGATTGGGCATCAAGGTAAGCTCACTACATCCCATAGGTAAGGAGGGTGTGTCGGCTATGTGAGAGGTAGCCATGGCCACTTGGCTTGAAATGCTTGACCAATAAGTAGTCCATAGGTCTCGGGGGTTGAGCTTGTAGCTCCCATCACCCCTGCTTTACCATCAAACACAAATCCAAATCCTAAGCCATCTCTTCAGCCAAATTCCAACATTCCTAAACTTTCCGCTATTACCAATAATGTTTCTAAAGCCAAATCCATAGTCTGTTATAAATGCCATCAACTTGGACATCTAGCGATGAATTGTCAATCCAAAAAGCCAACTGTTCACATCAACTACTTGGGAGCGATTGAAGATGAAGACCATGAAGAAATGCCAGATTTCACAGAAGACGATGACGATAACGACACTACTTCATATACTTTACCATATATACCAAATCCGCATTCTTTATTAACGATGAAATGTCTTGTGCATGGCAAAGAAAAGACTATTTTACATGATGATGGGAGCACACACGATTTTATTTCTACAAAATTGGTCAAATAATTGAATTTACATACTGTTTCCACTCATTATCTCATAAAGGTTGCATTCTTAGGCACTAGGTACAATGGAACACAAGAAGTGCATGACTTAGAAATTAAAATTGGTGATTATGTTGAACATAGAAATTTCTTAGTTATGCCTTTGCAATCTAGTGGCATTATCTTAGGAATGCCTTGGCATCATCAATATAATCCCGATATAGATTATTCCATGCATTCAATGAAGATTCATTCTAATAGAAAACAAATCACATTGCATGGTATGCACACTTTTGATAATTTTCCATTGCTCAGTCATACACAGCCTAAATGTGCGTTAAGAAAAGGTAGCAAATCCTACTTAATCTGGGTGAATGAAATTGAAGTTAAGAAAAATAAGATGCATCCTAGGCATGCACAATTTCTTTCACAATTTAAAGATTATTTTGATGTTGACTTACCACCTGGTTTACCACCCACACGTCCTAAAGATCATAAAATAGACTTAATTCCAGGTTCTCAACCACTATGTAAAGCACCTTATCGACATAATCAAATTGAACAGAAAGAAATTCAAACTCAAGTTGAAGAATTGTTAACCCGAGGACTCATTAGGCCCAATAGTTCTCCATTTGGTGCACTTGTTCTATTAGTTAATACGAAAAATAACACCTATAGGATGTGCATTGATTATCGTGCCCTAAATAAGATCACTATCAAGAATAGATATCCGATCCCTAGGGTAGACAACCTCATGGATAAACTACAAGGGGCTGCAATATTTAACAAAATAGATCTTAAATCTGGATGCCATCAAGTACAACTAGAAACATTTGATATTTTCAAAATTGCATTTAGAACTCAATTTGGACATTATGAATTCCTTGTTATGCCTTTTGGTTTAACTAATGCACCGGCCACATTTAGTCATATGATGAATCGCATATTTTTGAAGCATCAGCATTGTGTCATTGTTTTCTTTGATGACATATTGGGTTTCAGTAAGAATGAGAATGAACATTATGAACATTTATCTTTGGTTTTCAAATTATTAAAAGAGAATCAATTATATGCAAACCCTGAAAATAGTGAATTTTTCCAAACCCAAATTGAATACTTAGGACATATTGTTTCATCTAAATGTATTAAAGTTGACCCTAAAAAGATAGAAGCAATTTTGAATTGGTCAATACCTAAAAATATGCATTAAATACGTTCTTTCTTAAGTCTTGCTAGCTTTTACAAAAAATTTGTGAGAAATTTTTCATTGCTTGAATTACCTTTGACAAAATTATTAAAGAAAGGTATTGTTTATCATTGGTCTGAAAATGAGCAAAAGTCTTTTGATTTACTGAAACATGCCTTAACACATGCTCTTGTATTGCAACTCCCTGACTTTAATAGACCATTTTTATTAGTAGTCAACTGACGCTAGTGGATCTGGAATAGGAGCTGTCCTTATGCAAGATTCCCATCCCATAGCCTATTCTAGCTGCAAGCTTAAACTATCTGAACTCAAGTATATTACCTATGATAAGGAATTGCTAGCTATAGTACAAGCTTTACGTCAATGGAAGTACTATTTAATGGGGATCTGAATTCATGATTAAAACTAACCAACAAAGTATCAAACATCTCCTTAGTCAGCCACAAATCTCTAACCGTCATATTAAATGGGCTACTTTTATTCAAAGTTTTCATCCACTTATTTAATATCAACTCGGAAAAGAGAATGTTGTTGTCGATGCCTTGAGTAGAAAACCAACTATTCATAATATCTTTGTGATCTCTTTTGATTCCCTTATCCCTATGAAAGATACTTATGATCAAGGCCCCAATTTTCAAGTTGATTGGAATAAATTAATTGCCAATAACTAGATTCCAATTGATTCATTGTCTTATGCTAATGGATTTATGTTTTATGAGAAAAGATTATGTGTAACTGTTCCATTTAGATCATTTGTGTTGCATGAAATTCATTGTCCCCCATATCAAGGCCATAGAGGTATTATTTCCACTTTACGTACATTGGTTGAAGATTTCTACTGGACACAAATGGAATCTGATGTTTCTAACTTTGTCTCTGAGTGTTTAATTTGTCAAAGAGTTAAGCGACACCATGGTAAGCAATATGGTTTGTTAATGTCTTTACCAATTCCTGAAAGACCATGGGAATATATTTCAATGGATTTTATTACTGGTTTGCCTCAAGCTACTCACGATATGATTTGGACTAGTGTAGATTGGTTTAGTGAACATGCATATTTCATTCCATGCAAGAAAACATTAACTGCATCTCAAGCTACTCAATTGTTTCTAAAAACTATTTTCACTAACCATGGTTTACCAAAAGTTATTATTTATGATCATGATTCTAGATTCTGCAATAATTTTTGGAATACTTTGTTTGCAAACTTAGGAACAAAGATTGATTTCTCATATGCATTTCATCCTGAAATAAATAGGCAAATAAAAGTTACAAACAGTACAATCTTGGATCTTTTACGTGCATACACAATTTTAAAACCACAAACATGGGATACACACTTCCATTTATTTCAATTTGCATACACATTAAAAAAATAATCATGTTGAAGAGGCCCAATGGATGCACGCTCGTGACCTAAGTGCTTATCCCTCACTGCTCGCTCCACATTGAGCTAATAGCAATTGAGGACAATTGCTATCCCACCCCAAGTGTATGATGCCATGAGGCATATTCCACGGTAGATTCCGTGAGGTTTTGTGGTGGATTCCGTAAAATTATATTTATTTATCAGGACTCGTACACAAGGTGGATTCCTTGTGTGAAAAGTTGATGGGGACGCCTATCCTTTTCGGGTGTCACGTTAATTTAATGTGCAAGTGGGTGATTCCATAGCAAGTGATTCCACAAAATACATATTTAAATTAATGGACGTTTATGAGTTTAGAGTGCGCACTCGTATTAAATTAAGGTTAGGATAGAGTTTCAATCTATTTATTTATTTTGTAGCTGAAGACTACTAGATATTCACTTTTGTTGAAAGCTGGATTTTAGGGCGGCAAATGGGCCTAAAAATTGGGAAAAAATGTAGAATTTAGCATAAAAATGTTCAATCACGAAGGCGACGCCTCCACCTAGGATGATTTTAAGCGTCAAGTGAAAGATGGCCTTTGATGGTGCGACACTTCTAGATTTTTAGTAATTTTCCCATGCACCTGTGTGAGTCAGGGAGCTGTCGGCTAGTCCAGGATGCCGAGACGGACGCCCAGAATTTTTCGGAATGTAATTCGGTACCGGACGTAGGAAAGGCCGAAAAAAAGCCAGAAATGAAGAGGTGGCTAGGAGGAGGACCAAAGGGGGTGCCTCTTGGGACCCCCCTCTTAATTTTTTCGTGAAGGAGGGGAGTATGTCATCGCGCTGATCAGCGCGATGAAAAATGACGCCCCCCCCCCCCCCCCCCCCCCCCCAAAATCCAGATGATGGCTATGAAGAAGCCATAGCAATTAAGGCAGCAGGCAACCACATTGATTCTTCACTTCAAATCGCCGCCTCTCACGCATGGAATGATGCACTGTAGAGAGAGAGCATAAATCAGTCTTTCTCTCTCCTCCCTCTCTCTCCTCTAAGGGGTGGTGCACGCAGAAAGAAGAAGGAATGGCGGACGCTCGTCCGGCGAAGATCGGATTGCTCCATGAATGAAGAGGGGCTGGAGACAGCAATGCGGGGTCATGCTGAGCATTAAATGCATGCTAGAAATCAGTCTCGTAATCAAGACCAAGAAACCGAGACCTGAAAATAAGCGATAATGCTATTTTTATAAAGAAAAATGATCTTTTTATGCTATTTTCTTTATGAAACTTTGTTCATATGGGATGAAAGTTCATTATGATATTGTTTGCCATGAGTTTCAACTGTTTGCAACCTGAAAATCAGAAAATATAAGGCTACATGGCCGGAATTAGTGTCAAAATACATAACAACACGCGTTTTATGGGTAAAATTGGGGGTTTTGCTATATAAATTAGAAATATGATATGTCACACCAACTAAATCTGATTTTTTGCTGTCAATGAACCTAAGGGCCACAGCCCACAATCAACTTTCATTTTCAGTCATTATTTATTAAAGAAAAATAGGTAAAAATGCCCAAAAATGGGAAAAATGGGTTTAAAATTAGGAAAAAATAGAAAACGGGCTGAGGAAAATTAGGGAAAATTATATCTATGTTTGTGCAATGTATAACGATGGCAAACCACGAGGTTGGCCTCGATTTGTCCCCGTTTTTATGTTTTGTGTGTATTTATCGTTCTTTTAAAAGGGAGAAATGCATAGAAACCTTATCTAACCGATCAATGATACAAAATGCTAAGAGTTGGATGAAGAGGGGATGAAATGCTGAAAGATAAAGAAAATATTTGATTTATGCATTGCACTTGGCATATAGGAAACGGTTTGAATAAAGAGGATGGTAGCATGGGCATATGGCTCGGTGCCTCCTTTCAACGCAGCACGCGCTAGTAAAATTCATGGAAAAGAATGCTTTATGCACTATGCACGATGCTGATTTTCTTATGTTTGTGCACTAAGCTATTCACATTATGCACTATACATAGTTCATGGTATCAAAGGAAAAATCTCTTAGACTGCATAGCAATTGTTTTCTTAGGGCGTTGACCCACGATTGAGAGTGTGAGGTTATCCCTTGCCGTAGGATAGAGGGTCGGTTTTCTAAGGGACTGTTAAGTGAGGATACATGGTATATCTCCTGGAAATACGAGAAATATAAAAGAGACGAGTTTGTGTTCGTTTGTGTTATATGTTTAGCAGCGCATCAAGGGGCCAATCCCTGCGATGTAGGAGAGCTGGAGTGGGGCTCCGACTATTAGTCGGTGGAGTGCCTCCTATGTGCGTGTGACGAGGCATTATACCTATGTACTTTGGGTTCTCCCTCTGAGGAGTTTTAGGGAAACGTTGGACTATAAACTATAAACGCATGAATTAAGCTTTAGGGCAGTTTGTCCTTTAGCATTAGATTGATGCTCCTGGTCCGCGAGGCCATGAGGGTGTTTGTGTGTCATGAGCATGAGGTCTGGCTAGTGCTATAGCCAATGTCGGCCTATTTCAGGTCCCATCAGTGGTGCGTCTGCTGAGAGCTACCAATAAGTGGTGGTTTTCGAATCTAGGGTTTGTAGGGACCAAAAGGAAGTTGGTTTATGTCCTCTGACAAGGACCGTCAAGCCAAAATCCAAAAAGCAGAACGTGCTGAGAGGGCTAGACAGCAGTTAGAGATCGTAAGTCGTTATTCTCCTCAAAGGAGTAGCCTGGTACGTATAAGAGGCAGTAGTCTTAGTCACCCAACTGCTCCACATAGTCTATTAGGTGTAGAAGGAAGCGTAAGTTCTTCCTCTTCTCTACCAAATCTACCCACTTCAAGTGGGGGGTGAATTCACCCGTTCAAGCTCCTATTGTTAATCCAATTGTTGCCATGGCACAACCCATTGCAATTCCTACAGGGACGCTGGATTTACCAGCTCTAGGAGTTCCCATGCCCATTTTTAATGGGTTAGCGGAAGAGGATGCAGAATTTTACATTTGTGAGTTCCAAAGATTAATGTTCAATTATCGCATCCAAGATGAGGGACATCTCATGATGTTCTTTAATATGACGTTAAAAGGAAGGGCTGCGGTATGGTATCACAGCATAGAGTCTGGGACCATAACCACAATTGATCAATTCTATGCAGCTTTCCGAGGAGAATATGCCCCTGACAGAGGTGGCCAATATTGGTTGCAAGTCTTGAATGTAATGCACCAAGACCTTCATGAGAATGTGAAAGCTTATGCCAAGAAGTTGAAGGAAGTATTCTGTAAGTTACAAACTTACATTCCCATTCCGCCGGCTGCCCAATTACAATACTTTTTGCATGGGTTGGATTTTAATATCCAAGTACAATTGAGCAGTGTGGCCTTGGCAGATATAGACACCGCTATTACACGGGCAGAGGGAGTAGAAGCACGATTACAAACGGCCTACTCCTCTCGAATGAATGTTAATGTGGGTTTAGTACCTGGTAGCAATCCATCGTTGACAAGTGGAAGTCAAGGGATGCCTATGACTAACCCTAATGGGAGAGGGAGCGTGGTTCAGAATGTATCTTTGATGCCAGCTCCTCCCAGTGTGACTATGCCTACGGCAAGTCAGTTGGCTCCACCAAATGTTGGAGGCCAAGTTTCGAATTCTAATGTTGTTCCTGTGAGTCAACAACCAATGCCAAATCAAATTGTTAGGCCAATGGAACGACGGGTCGACGATCGAGGCTATGAGTCGAGTGCATCTAATGTCCTTGGCGAAGTTAAGGATATGATGAACCATTATACCAATATGATTTCCGAACAATATTGACAAATAGCTGTCGATGTTAATTTCTTGAAGAAGCAACAAAATTTGATAGGGAGTCAACGCCCTGAAGAGGGTGGACCCTCTAGATTTAGTTGTAAGTGGTGCGGTGGACAGCATTTCCCTAGAAACTATCCAAATGTTAAATGTGACATTTGTGGGAAGTCGGGCCATTTAACTGCTACCTGTTGGAGTAAGATTAGTTCCCTCCAACAAGGGAGTAAACAGTTAGGCCTAGTGAATCATAGAGCGCAAGGAAATAACTTACAGTAATGATGCGCCAAGACAAATATTACAGAGGGGAAAAACAACTGCAGAAGAGTTGCCACAAGGCAATGGAGTCAGCCTTATTGAGGCTGTATGAGTCAATGATGCTGAAACCTCTAACTTAAGAGCCGTGACAAGAGGCCAAAAGGCTAAAGAGGTTGACAAAGATAATGCAAAGCCGGTTGAGGGAAACCCTAAACAAGGGGATAAGGGGACGCAAGTCCAGAGTCCTAGCATGGAAGGTGGACCTCTAAGGCCCGTTGACAAGAAAGGCGACCCTAAGAAGGATGAGGAAGTGCCAACAAAGAAGGCAAGAGCTAAGAAAGAAGAACCAAAACCGGTCCAAAAACCAAAAGAGAGGATGGTTTGGCAAGAAAAGAGAGCTCTGGCTACCTATCATGACTTTGATTTAGCAAGTTCTCTTTGCGAAGTTAAACCAGATGTGAACCTCTTGCAATTGATTAAATTCTCTCCAGGAGTACGCAAGGAATTTAAGAAGATCCTGCGTATTGGGTATATTGCAGAACCTTTGGGCATAGCACGAGTAGGGGAAGATTGGTTTGATCATGCTGAAAAGAACTGCCCTAGGGTTCCAGCTTATGTGGATGGAATATTGGTGGAACATGCCATTGTAGACATTGGATCCTCCATCAATATCATGAGTTTAGAGTTGATGGAGAGGTTGGGTCTAGGAATCCAAAAAGAAAGCTCCACCCTTCTTAGAATGGCTAATGATAGTTCGAGACAACCAGAAGGTTGCGTTACTAAGGTTCATGTTACAGTGGCAAGTGTAGAATACTTCTTGGACTTTAGGGTGATAAGATTTGCAGGATGTCCTAGCTATCGAGTCTTGCTAGGTAGGCCTTGGATCTTACGAACGGACTGTCAAGTCGATATACCCGCCGATCGAGTGGTTCTAGGTAGATGTGCTAATCGAGTAATAGTCGATGCTTACCCTGAGTCTCCTCAAAGTGAGAAAGCTCCTGTAGCTTCTATTGAATTAGAGACAGCAGATGATCCATCTGGTAGTGAGACATCATCCAGTGATGAATCTAAAGAGGGGTCCACTACAGAGGATATCTATCAGATAACTCTAAATGAGCCGATAGAGCCGCAAGATAGGATAAGAGTCGCGGATGTGATTGAGTTAGACCTTGGCACACCGAATGATTCGCGGCCAATTAAATTAGGTTCCATGCTCAGTTCAATAGAAAGGGAGGACTATGTGTCCTTGATTCAAGAGTTCCGCGATATCTTTGCTTGGAGTTATGATGAGCTGAGAGGCATTCCTCCTAGCCTAGCTGTTCATACTATTCCTGTAAAAGAAGGCAGTCGTCCTATGCGTCAGAAAGTAAGGCGTATGCCTTTTGAATTAAGGGACGGGCTGTTTGAGGAATTACAGAAGTTACGGAAAGCTGGTTTAATCTTCCCTGTTCAACACACAGAATGGTGTTCACCAGTCATTATCAGGAAGAAGAAAAATAACCAGTTCCAACTACATGTAGATTTTAGAGAGTTGAATAAGCAGACAGTTAAGGATTACTACCCGTTGCCGTTCATTGACCAGATTTTGGATCAATTAGCGGGCAGGGAAATATATTCATTTATGGATTGCTTTGCGAGATACAACCAGATGGCAATTGCAAAAGAGGACAAGTTGAAAACAACTTTTATTACTGTCTTTGATACTTTTGTGTACCATGTGATGGCCTTTGGTTTGTGCAATGCACCTGGATCGTGGCAACGAACAACAGACAAGACCTTTGGTGACATCTCCCCAGACGAGCTGAAAGTATTTATTGATGACCTGGGGGCAGCCACTGTAAGGGAAAGGATGTTGATTATTTTAAGAAAGTGCTTTGAGAGTTGCAGACAATTTTGCATCGCTCTTATCCCACGGAAGTGTGTCTTTGGAGTGCCTTATGGGTTATTGCTAGGCCATGTGGTCAATTCAGTAGGAATAGCAACTGACCTTGAGAAGATCAAGGTTATAGTTGCTATGAGTCCATCACGCACTCCAAAAGAGATTCATAGCTTTCTATCGTCGATAGGGTACTATCAGAGGTTTATAAATGCCTTGACAGAAAGAACGTTGCTATTAATGAATTTATTATCCTTTAGCTGTCTATTTGAATGGAGTGACCCTTGTAAGGTAGCTTTCGAGGATGTGAAACAGGAGCTAGTAAAAGCACCCGTTTTAAAAGCACCTAAAAGAGGCGAGATGTTTTACATATTTTCAGCAGCCACCATGTATAGTATCAGTTGCTATTTAGCCCAAATCTGGGAGGAAAAGTGGTATCATCCGATAGCTTTTGCTAGTCGAAAATTGGGCATTTCAGAGATCAACTATACCTACATGGAGAAGTTGTCTTGCGATGGTCTTTAGGACTAAGAAACTCAGGCACTACATCCTCTATGAAAAGGTAGTGTTCTATACGAAGGCGAAAGGGCTTAGACTGCTTATGAACAAGCTACAACCGCCTGATCGTTTAGCAAAGTGGTTAATCACTTTGCAGGAGTTTGATTATGAGATTAAGAGTAAGCCACTGAGGTTGCAAGGTATTGTGGAATGCCTTGTGGATTTCAGGGAGCCGAAAGAGACTTTGGCTGAAGGAAGTGATATTGAGGAAATGTTTAAAATTGATACAGCTTCTATCCCATCTTGGTATGCTGCTATTACGCATTATCTATCAACAGGAGAGACGGGAGCTGGTTTATCAAAGTCAGAAAAGAGGAAAATTAAACAACAGGCTTTGAAGTTTTCCTTGATCACAGGGACACTATATTGGCAGGGTGTTGATGATATCTACCACCAATGTGTGATGCCTGACGAGGTTCCTTTCATCTTGAAGGAGTGTCATGACTCTGTATGTGGAGGGCACTTACGGTTGATGGTGCAAAAAGCTTTAAGAGCTGGATATTGGTGGCCGTCCATCTTCCAAGATTCCTTTGAGTATGTTAAGAAATGTGATACCTGTCAAAGACATTACAGCAAAGAGAATAGGAAACGGCCACTTACGCCTATTATGGTTGTCCTTCCGTTTGAGAAGTGGGGCATTGATTTTGTGGGTCCTATCACCCCGTCGTCTACTACCCAGAAGAGATACATTATAGTAGCAACTAATTATTTTACAAAATGGTCAGAAGCGCGGGCGACAAGGCAGGACAATGCAAAAGAGACTGCAAGTTTTCTTTTAGAGCAGATTATCTGCCGTTTTGGTCCACCGAAAGAATTAGTGTCGGATCGTGGAACCCATTTTTTGAACAAAGTGATCAAAAGTTTGACTAAAGCTTGGCAAATCAAGCATAATAAAACAACCCCCTATAATCCGCAAGCAAACGGACAAGTCGAAAGTACTAATAAGCAGCTTGTGGGTATCTTGTCTAAAATAGTCTCTAAGAATAAACGAGACTGGGACAGGAAGTTGTATGTGGCAGTATGGGCGTACAATACAACATTCAAGCAAGCTACCGGCCATACTCCATTTAAATTAATTTATGGAGAAGAGTGTGTGTTACCCCTCGAAATCGAATTGCCAACCATACGGTTTGCAATTAACCATTCTTTGGGAGATGAGGATTCCCTTTTTGAATGTTTCACGACCATAGCCTACCTGGATGAGCTGAAGTTGCAGAGCTTATTACACCAAGAGGTAGCTAAACGTCGGATGAAGCAGTTGCATAACCTTAGAGCGAAGAAGTATACCTTTAAAAAAGGGCAATTAGTTCTATACTATGATGCGCGTAGGGAGCTGTTTCTAGGGAAGCTGGAACCTAAATGGGATGGCCCCTACAAGATCGTTAGGATAGGGAAAAATAGGTCCATAGCTCTATTACATGATCTACAGGGAGTAGAGTTTAAAAATAAGGTTAATCTTAATAAGATTAAACCTTATTATTTCTAAGTATGCTAATACAAATAAAATGCATTGCAGGTCCATGCTGGGGATGATTTGAGACCTACAAAAGAGCTTTAACGCCGGTTGATGGGGCGGTTAATTCCTTATTTGGAGCACCCATATCTGGAGCAAAGATACCATCAGGGGAAACTCATCTGGTGGAGCAAAGGATACAAAGTGATTGAGCAAGAAGACGGAACCTTTGTGTGGGGAGATCAAAGTCTTTTGCCATCACTGCTTACGACTGTTGACAAGTATCCCTGTTGAGTTCAATGAAGAAGGTGGGATGGAGCGGTCAATTCATCCTCTTAATATGCTAAATTTTGATTATCATAATTACGAGTAGAGGAGTTCGTGATGGCAGGCTGTGTAAACCCATTGTGGACATACACATTGTATTTTGACGGAGCATCCAGGGGCCCTAATAAAAAAGAGAGTGTTGGAGTAGTAATCCAAGATCCTCGACGTAGAGTTACAATGAAGTTAGCTGCTTATCTCGGGGTAGGATTTACTAACAATATGGCGGAGTATAAAGCCTTGATTATGGGATTGCATATTGCCAAAAAAGGTGGTATTTGTCGGTTGTTAGTAAAAGGGGATTCCCAGTTGATCCTGAATCAGCTAGATGGGATGTACACAGTGCGAAATCCCATTCTTTGTATGTATCATCGAACTGTTATGACCCTACTTGAGGAGTTTGAGAGAGTGTCTTTTTAGCTGATTCCACGTTACTGGAATCAGTTTGCCAATTCCCTGGCAAATCTTGCTTATGAAGAAGACCTTTTCTTTAACTATGGTCCTAGTTTGGATATTGTGATCAATGATGAAACAGGATCCGGTCACTTGTGGGGAACGTTATCAGAGCATACAATATATGGCAGACGATGGTTGATATGGGTGATGCAAAGAGTGGCCAAGACCAATCTACCATTGTTATCCTGGACCCATAGGCTGATTAGACAACATGTTATGCGTACGCCTCTTGCTATATATGCAGGAGGGATGGGTCATAACCTTATGCATTTAGTTTAGGGCTGCGAGCCCTGTGGTTTTTCTCCTTGGGGAGGAGCATATTATTGTATATTTGTACTCTTTCAGGGGGGGATGTGTAGGTGTTATTCTATTTGATCTCGTTAGGCCAAGAGGGCCAGTTTTGCGAGGTTTTGAATGTTTTATTTCATTAGGCCAAGAGGGCCGATCCAGTTTTGTTGTGATATGGTTTCTTTCATTAGGCCAAGAGGACCAGTTGTCTGTTTAGTACAGGTGCGGTTAATGGTTTCTTGTTTTAGTTTTGTGCTAGACAGGTTTGGAAGAAGAGCTTGGAAGGAGCCTTTTGTTGCGCGGAAGCTTCTCGTGGCCCTATCCAGGTGATATCTCTCCTTTATGAGTACCGTGTTTTATGCTATTTGTGTCTGTGTACTTGTAGGGGATTTTCTTTTCTTGTTGGGGACCGGCGTCCAAGGCATGAAGTCCTAGGTTTAGGTTGGGTATGTTTGAGTAGTCGTTGCCTCCTGTAAAGACATTGCTAGACATCACAAGACCTGTTTTAGAAGGGAGTCCTAGTGACCCTGTTCTGCTAGCTTGTTAGGCAGCTGTTCTAGGAGTTCTTGTTAGTTGTGAGGCACTTAGAGAGGCCTGCCGAAGGAAAAATAATGATGATAGAAGAAAAGAAAGCTTGAATATCCCAAAAGACAATAAATATATACAAAGGTATATAAAAAGGGATTCTAACCCCCTATTAAAATAGAAAAGGAAAGAAATGAAAATTTATAAGCAGTTGATTATCGCCTAGTGAAGGTCTGGTAGGTTCCTGGGAACGAGTCAGCCCAGACCCGGGGCCGATGCCTTGTCTTCCTAGGGGTGGCGTCTTGCTGAAAAAGAAGAAAGTAAGGAAGGTTGGAGCGAAAATAAAAGTGAGTGTTAGAAAAATATTAAGTGTCGCCTTGCGAGGGCTTGGTAGGTTCTTGGGTACCGAGACAGGACCTGAGGCCAATGCCCTATTCTCCTTGGGTCACTACGCTCAACTCCCTCCTTTTTACATACCCGAGTATAGAAGGACAAAACCCTAAAAGAAGCAATGTGCTGAAAGCAAATACTTCTTGATCAGGCTATAGGAGTCCTCGCCTAGTAGAAGATCCTAGTTGTATTGTCCTTAGTTCAGACCACCACTCAGGGCAACCTCTTTGATAGTTCTTTTTAGTCTGGCCATGTTGGAGCAGTTGGTTAGTGACTAGCTTCGGACCTTCTATCAGATTATACTAGTCCTACTCCTTGTGGATGTCATGCCTTAGTTTTGTCAAGGGGTAGGGTGAGCGTTGTGCTGTGTTTAGTATGTATCTATTTTGTATCAGCTTGATGCTTCCTTTGGTTGTTTTTGTGCAAATTTATTGTGGGATTCGATGGGCTGAGTTGCCCTATCCCATGGTCGCCAATGAAAGCTAGATTTTAGGGCAGCGAATGGCCTAAAAATTGGGAAAAAATGTGGAATTTAGCAAAAAAATGTTCAATCACGAAGGCGGCGCCTCCACCTAGGACGATTTTAAGCGTCAAGTGAAAGACGGCCTTTGACGGGCGCCCGTGCGACACTTCCAGATTTTTAGTAATTTTTTCGTGCACCTGTGCGAGTCAAGGGCTGCCGGCCAGTCCAGGATGCCGAGACGGACACCCAGAATTTTTCGGAATGCAATTCGGATACTGGACGCGGAAAAGGCAAAAAAAAAAGCCAGAAATGAAGAGGTGGCCAAGGAGGAGGACCAAAGGGGGTGCCTCTTGGGACCCCCCCCCCCCCCCCCTCCCTTTAATTTTTTCATGAAGGAGGGGAGTATGTCGTCGCGCTGATCAACGCGACGAAAAATGATGCCCCCCCTCCCCCAATATCGAGATGATGGCTATGAAGAAGCCAAAGCAATGAAGGCAGCAGGCAACCACATTGATTCTTCGCTTCAAATCGCCGCCTCTTGCGCATGGAATGATGCACTGTAGAGAGACAGCAGAAATTAGTCTTTCTCTCTCCTCCCTCTCTCTCCTCTAAGGGGTGGTGCACACGGGAAGAAGAAAGAAGAAGAAGGAATGGTGGATGCTCGTTCGACGAAGATCGGATTGCTCCATGAATGAAGAGGAGCTCAAGATGGCAATGCGGGGTCATGCTGAGCATTAAATGCATGCTGGAAATCAGTCTCGTAATCAAGACCAAGAAACCGAGACTTGAAAATAAGCGATAATGCTATTTTTATAAAGAAAAAATATCTTTTTATGCTATTTGCTTTATGAAACTTTGTTCATATGGGATGAAAGTTCATTATGATATTGTTTGCCATGAGTTTCAACTATTTGCAACCTGAAAATCAGAAAATATAAGGCTACATGGCCAGAATTAGTGTCAAAATACATAAAAACACGCGTTTTATGGGTAAAATTGGGGGTTTTGCTATATAAATGAGAAATATGATATGTCACACCAACTAAATCTGAGTTTTTTCTGTCAATGAACCTAAGGGCCACAACCCACAATCAAATTTCATTTTTAGTCATTATTTATTAAAGAAAAATAGGGGAAAATGCCCAAAAATGGAAAAAATGGGTTTAAAATTAGGGGAAAATAGAAAACGGGCTGAGGAAAATTAGGAAAAATTATATCTATGTTTGTGCAATGTATAAGGATGGCAAACCACGAGGTTGGCCTCGATTTGTCCCCGTTTTTATGTTTTGTGTGTATTTATCATTCTTTTAAAAGGGAGAAATACATAGAAACCTTATCTAACCAATCAACGATACAAAATGCTAAGAGTTGGATGAAGAGGGGCTGAAACGCTGAAAGATAAAGAAAATATTTGATTTATGCATTGCACTTGGCATATAGGAAACGGTTTGAATAAAGAGAATGGTAGCATGGGCATATGGCTCGGTGCCTCCTTTCAACGCAGCACGCGCTAATAAAATTCATGGAAAAGAATGCTTTATGCACTATGCACAATGCTGATTTTCTTATGTTTGTGCACTAAACCATTCACATTATGCACTATGCATGGTTCATGGTATCAAAGGAAAAATCTCTTGGACTGCATAGCAATTGTTTTCTTAGGACGTTGACCCACGATTGAGAGTGTGAGGTTATCTCTTGCCGTAGGATAGAGGGTCAGTTTCCTAAGGGACTGTTAAGTGAGGACACATGGTATATCTCCTGGAAATACGAGAAATATAAAAGAGACGAGTTTGTGTTTGTTTGTGTTATATGTTTAGCAACGCATCAAGGGGCCAATCCCTGCAATGTAGGAGAGCTGCAGTGGGGCTCTGACTATTACTCGGTGGAGTGCCTCCTATGTGCGTGTGACGAGGCGTTATGCCTATGTACTTTAGGTTCTCCCTCTGAGGATTTTTAGGGAAATGTTGGACTATAAACTATAAACGCATGAATTAAGCTTTAGGGCAGTTTGTCCTTTAGCATTAGATTGACGCTCCTGGTCTGCGAGGTCGTGAGGGTGTTTGTGTGTCATGAGCATGAGGTCCGGCTAGTGCTATAGCTAGTACCGGCTCATTTCAGGTCCCATCATTTGTCGATTTAATTTTAATTATTTTTTAACAATTGTGAATGCTTCAATTGATGTGTAGAGCAGGCGGCAATGGCGCTGGGAAGCATTGGGCGATAACATGTATTCAAGTTATTTAGAAGAAATTATCATTTTTGATGGGCACGTGTCTTAGGCATGATGTCAATATTTTTTTTGACGTGCTTATTTATTGAAGCGCTTGATATATATTTATTATTTTATATGCGCATGGATGCAATATTTAAATATTCATTATTGGTCATTGTATTTGGGCACAGCCCGAATCTTGGGGCACCCAACCACTTTTTTCTTTATTTGTACAAAAGCAAACACAAAAGCTAAAGTATGCTAATTGTAAATTTGGGCTATTTTTTAGCTTGGAGATGAATAAAATATTAAATATATGCTTTGTGGAGCGCTCATACAAGGCATGGGGGGAGATTGTACCCAATTGGTCTTTTTGCTTCATGTCGTGCAAGTCTATTCTCTTGGATTTTGAGCAAAAAGTAGAGTTCTTTGATCTTGGGGACCTTCTAGCACTCGCTATGTATGCATACAACATCTAATTTGCGCACCATTACCATACACGAAGCACATGCTCAAAAGGGTAGCAGGTAAAGAGGCTACAGCTTTCTAGACGGCTTCTCAGGATACAACCAGGTACAAGTACATCCCGATGATAGGCATGAGACCGCATTTGCCATTGAGTGGGGTGTCTTTGGTTATATCGTAATGCTCTTTGGGTTAATGAACACAACTGCAACCTTTCAGCATCTAATATGCACCATCTTCAAAGATGCATGCTAGAGGTGTTTGTAGATGACCTATGCATGCACTCTAGCTGGGCAGAACACTTGGAAAAGTTGCAATAGTAGTCTTTGAATGATGCCAGCTTTACAACCTGTCATTGAATCCCTTGAAGTGCCAATTTTGGGTCAAGAACGGATGCATTCTAGGGCACGTGGTGTCCAAGAACGGCATAGCCACTGACTTTTTAAAAGTCAGAGGCCATTGTCGACTTGTCGCTACCTAAGGATTATAAGGGAGTTCAATGTTTGGTATTCGTTGTAAAGAATTTTTGACACTACCTCCTTGCCACGCCTTTCATATTTTTTGTAGACCATAAAGCCTTGCTATATCTTGTAAATAAACCTTGTGCTATTGGATGCATCACTAGATGGCTGCTTCTTCTTCTAGAATTTGACTTGGTGGTACGCAAGGGTAAGCAGCACTACATGGTTGATCGCATGTCCCGAATACCCATAGGAGAAGCCATTAGACAAGGCATCGCTGATAATTTGCCAAGCACTCACCTCTTTGGCTTGTCTAGTGATAAAGATTGGCATCAAGCCACAATGGATTTCCAAATATCTGTTTGCTAGCCTGAGGATACTACGAAGGCAACACTTGGATATGGGTGCCCAAGCAGGGAAATCTTAGAAGCATAGCCCTGTCAAGATTGTGGGAGAGAAGGAAAGAGTCTCACTTGTAGCTTTCTTGCTTGCACAATGGGGGAATACACACAGAGGTGGAGGCTGAAAACAGTTTTCCTCTTCTTAGTTGTGTAAGCCAAAAAGAACTCTCATACAAAGAGATAGAAGAACCCTATATATGGGTCTCAAACCAAACTCAACTAACTAAGGTGGCATACTAACTGAGCCACGAACTAGAGTAGATAAGGATAGCTGTCATGTAGCTATTATTCATGAGCGGTGTACCAACCGCATCTGCAACTAACACGTCGGTGACATAACTGCACAACGGTCACCCTGGCATATCACGAGTGGAGCTCGATATCTCAACACTCCCCCTCGAGCTCAATCCCAATTCCTGCACACCAAGCAGGTCTCTGAACTTGCGCAGCTTCTCTGCGCCCAATGCCTTCGTGAATATGTCAGCTACTTGATCCTCTGTGCTGACATAAACTAGATCAATAAGACCTAGTAAAACCCTCTCCCGCACATAGTGATAATGCACCTCAATGTGCTTTGTTCTAGCATGATAGACTGGGTTATTTGCCAAGTGTATACTACTCATGTTGTCACAATAAATGACAAGTGGCCCATCTGTAGGCTAATGCATATCATAAAGTAGCTTATGCAACCAAGCTACCTCACATGCAGCCATTGCTGCGCCCCTGTACTCAGCCTTTGTGCTGGATAAGGCAACTGTAGGCTGTTTCTTGCTGCTCCAAGTGACTGCAACACTCCCAAAAGAGAACACATATCCACTGGTAGATCGTCTATCAGAAATGCTACCAGCCCAATCAGCATCAGTATATCCATGCAACTGTATCTGAACCCCAGTCTCATAAAATAGTCCATACTGCAATGTGGACTTCACATACCTGAGTATGCGTCTAGCCGCATCCAAATGCGGTTTCCTTGGAGCCTGCATAAACTGACTTACCAATCCAATAACATAGCTCAAATCTGGCCTGGTAATAGTCATATAAATCAAGCTTCCTACTATGCGTCTATACATAGTAGGGTCTTCTAGAAGCTCACCTGCATCTGTGCTCAGCTTCACATTCTGCTCCAAAGGAACTGAAATAGGCTTACAGCCTGTCATCCCATATTTGGACAGCATGTCCAATCCATACTGCCTCTGCAAGAGCTGTATCCCACTTGGTGATCTAATCACCTCAATGCCCAAGAAATAACGCAGCTCTCCCAAATCCTTCATCTCAAACTTCTCCTTCAATAGCATTTTCACATGAAGGATATCTTCATCACTCTCACCTGTCATAATCAAATCATCAACATAAATGACAAGTAGCATAATACCTTTCTCTGTTTTTCTCACATAAAGTGAGAAATCTGCCTTGGAAATCTGAAAGCCAATAGTGACAAGATACTCTCCTATCTTGTCAAACCATGCTCTAGGTGCTTGCTTCAAGCCATACAAGGCTTTCTTCAACCTGCAAACAAACTCAGGATAAACAGCATGCACATAACCTGGTGGCTGCTCCATATAGACCTCTTCTTGCAAATCACTAGCCAAGAAGGCATTCTTTACATCCATCTGATGTAAAGACCATCCCTTTGATGCAGCCATAGCAATGACTGCTCTTATGGTTGCCATCCTTGCAACCGGACTGAATGTTTCTTCATAGTCAATGCCATATGTTTGTGCATACCCCTTGACTACTAATCTTGCCTTGTATCTGTTCACAGAACCATCTGCATTGTGCTTCACCTTATAAACCCACTTATAGCCAATTGCATTTTTATCTTTAGGCAAAGGTACCAATTCCCATGTAGCATTTGCTTCCAAGGCATCCATTTCTTCATCCATGGCTTTCTCTCATTTTTCTTTTCCCATGGCTTCCTCAAAAAAAGTGGGTTCTGGTTCCTGTATCACTTTAACCATATATGCATAATGAATGGCTGTAAATCCATCATATTTCAGCCTATCCACAGGATACCTAGCTCTGGTAGACCTGCGCAAAGTAGGTTCACTCCCAGGTGCTCTCAAAACATCCCTGGTCTTCCTTACTCCAGGTGTAACAATAGAAGGAATACCCAACTCATCATCAATGCTCTGTTCTGAGCCACTGGATTCACCATCCACATAAGAGTGACCTGCATTCACATCAAACATGGGCTGATCAACCTTCTCTTTTCCTTTTCGTGATACCTGCATACCACTATCTGCATTGCTTTGAGAAGATTCTCCTGATCTTAATCTGCCTGTCCATGGCAAAGAATGTGAACCACTACTAGAGGATGCTCCAGGTCCACTAATATTTTGTGATTGCTATTGTGAATTCTCTGCAGCATTACCATTTTGTGCATCTACATCATCAATCACATTTACTGGTTTATACCAACTACTCATCTCATCAAAAACATCTCTGCTCACTGTAAACTTACGAGTAGAAGGGTTATAGCATCTATACCCTTTTTGCTGCAGAGAGTAACCAATAAAGATGCACTTCTCAGCTTTTGGATCCAACTTGGATCTCAGCTCATCTGGCACATATGTACATAGGCAATACAACCAAAAATTTTCAAATGAGAAATATCTGGTTTCCTACCAGTATACCTCTCCTCTAGAGTCATTCCATGTATTGCTGCAGTGGGAGTCCTGTCCATTATATAGACTGCTGTAGCAACTGCTTCAGCCCAATAAAAATATGGCAAGTCTTTTTCATTGAGCATGGCACGAGATACCTCTCCAATATGCCTGTTTTTCCTTTCTGCAATTCCATTTTGTTGTGGGGTATGATTGCATAAATATTGCTGCTTTATGCCATGCTCCTACAGGAACCTTGCAAACTCATTTGAGAGGTACTCTCCCCCTCCATCTGACCTTAGACATTTTATTTGCAGACCTGTTTCTTTTTCAACCATAGCTTTAAGAGTTTTGAAATGCCCAAAAACCTCACTTTTCTTTTTCATAAAATACACCCAAAGTTTTCTGCTATAGTCATCAATAAAAGTGACAAAATAATGGCAGCCTCCAAGAGATGCAGCTTTAGTAGTCCACACATCAGAGTGGATTAATTCCAATGGCTTCTTACTCTCTTGAACATGTCTAGGAAATGGTTTCCTTGCCTGTTTTCCAAACTGACAGGCTTCACATACCTTATGCATTTTTGCAACCTTGAATTTAGGCAAACCTGCAACAATATTTTGGGCCTGCATTGATTTAAGTCGTTGTACATTAACATGACCAATGCGTTTCTACCAGATATCAATATCTGCAACTACACCGGTCCCATGTGCAAACATTGCTGCACTCAATTCAGGTATGTCTGCATCCAACGTAAGCATTCTGCCCTTCTTCTTTCCTTTTGCTATCAAGCGACCTTTATTTTTCATATCCTCAACAAAGCATCCATGAGGATTAAATCTGATCTGCAAGCCCTGTTCAACCATTTGACCAATAGAAACCAGATTCTTAGTGATATTCGGGACATGAAATACATCGGACATGTATTTCTTTTTCCCATCCTGCATAGACAAATGAATTTTTCCAATATGAAAAATAGGATGTGCAGTATCATCACCAGTCTCCACAAATCCTGGTTTTTCCATTTTCCTTGCATCCTCCATCCATTCTGCATGACCTGTCATGTGGCTTGATGCACCTAAGTCAACATACCATACATCATTGCTTTCTTTTGCACTTGTCACAGAACTGTTTATGTGCTGCACCAGAAACAAATGCTCATTTATGTCATCACCCTGTCTACTAGAAGATGCATAATTCCCTTGTTGCAGTTTTCCATTCATTATGTCATTCTGCTTTTTATAGCAGTCTTTAGCCATATGACCCATTTTACCATAGTAGTAGCATTCAACATTACTATTTGCATTTTGGCCTCTTTGCCATCCACCACGACCTCTTTGGCTCCCCCCGCCTCTAGAGTTACCACGTCCTCCTCCATAGGACCGGTTTTCTTGAGTTTGCTGCATATTCTGATTTCTACCACGGCCTCCAAATCGGCCTCCTCTACCTCTGCCCCTACTTGTTCCAGCATTTGAGTAGAAGACAGATTCTTTTGAAGTTCCTCCTGAAGAAGATGCACCACTGTTTCTCTGCTCCTCAGAAATTAAAAGAGCAATCAACTCCTCAAAATCAGGAAATCTTTCACGAACTGAAATGGATGTCCGGAACTGTGCATAATCCTTTCCTAGACCATTCAAGGTCACTGAGACTAAATCATCATCTTCCACTGGCGACTCAATGGAAGCAAGTGTATCTGCAATCTTCTTCACCTTCATGTGGTAGTCATTGATGCTCATACTTTCTCTTTGCACATTGTGTAACTCTTGCTTGAGCTGCATTTTCCTGGCTTGCGTATTTGTGCTATACATTTTTGACAAAGTATCCCATGCCTCCTTTGGCGTACTTGCATCTTGAATATGCACAATCATAGAGTCTGAAATGCTAATAGATAGCCAGTACATAACTTTCCTGGCTCTCTCATGCTATGCTTTAAATGCCTGCATTTGCTGTTGATTGGGAACATCAGGAAGAACTGGTTCTTCTTCATTTCCTGCAACAAATTCCCAATATCCTTTTCCCATAAGGAAATTCGTCATTCTAAACTTCCATGCTTGGAAGTTGTTCTTGTCAAGCTTTTCAGTGACAATCTGTGAAAGAGAATCAGATGCCATTACAAAACACTGCAAAAAATTCTGTCACTGCAAAAACCACAGCTTCACCCTCACAAGGGAAAATCTGCAAAACTGGCGAAAGTGGTATTTGACCACACAGTCACTTCCTAGTGACGATTTTGCATCAATAGGCAACAGGGATGATTCTGTAACTCCCAATGTCTCTACACACAAGCATACGATGCAATTTCTACATTAACTTTTCACCAACTTGTAGAACAGTGGCTGCACAGCATAAAACTGGGCATTTTTCTGAGTGCGTGCAGAAAACTTCCGCCTCCAAAACAGGCCCCGAAATGGCCTCAAATAAAAAAAACAAGGTCGTCTTGCTTCACCGCGAAGGGCGTCTCAACCTGAGACAATGCACTCTTGCAATTTCTGACTGTGCTGCCTACAGAGATCTGCTCCCAAAACAGAAAATGAAAGCAACACTGCTCCTCTTACCAGAACACCGCGAGCTTGGCTTGCTTTCTTGAGCTCCTTACCACGAACAAGGCTCTGATACCATGTCAAGATTGTGGGAGAGAAGGAAGGAGTCTCACTTGTAGCTTTCTTGCTTGCACAATGGGGGAATACACACAGAGGTGGAGGCTGAAAACAGTTTTCCTCTTCTTAGTTGTGTAAGCCAAAAAGAACTCTCATACAAAGAGATAGAAGAACCCTATATATGGGTCTCAAACCAAACTCAACTAACTAAGGTGGCATACTAACTGAGCCATGAACTAGAGTAGATAAGGATAGCTGTCATGTAGCTATTATTCATGGACGGTGTACCAACCGCATCTGCAACTAACACCTCGGTGACATAACTGCACAATGGTCACCCTGGCATATCACGAATGGAGCTCGATATCTCAACAAGCCCAACCATGACCATCGCTTTGCCACCCCACCTCCAGGCAGCCACACTCCATCTAAGGCAGTGACAACCCACGAAACCCAAGCTGCAAGACCCACAAAACCCATGACAGTTGCGGTCATCAAACCCCAACTAATATATCAACCAAAATAGCAGCTTGATACCCTAGAATCATGTAAGTCCAGAGATCTTGGCACCCTAGTGGCTACGCAAGAGGAAAGCAACGCACCATCTATGCCACTAGAGCCACCCTCAATACCCCAAAGCATCACTGGACACACGGATCAAACTACGGAGTTACCGTTAGATACAACTGCAGAACTAGAGGCCAAAAGAGAAGTTTCTGTGGCACTAAGGCTAGAGATGACACAGCAAGCTATGGAACATCAAAAAGAAATTCGAAACCTGAAAGAGGAACTCAATACCAAGGAAAAGGAGGCTCAAGAGAATGAGGATCGCTTAAGGCAGAGGCTAGAAGATGAAGCGCAATACCTAGTGGTCGAGCAGCGGGGCCACAAGTTGCTCATCCAACAATACGATGAGCTCCAACAACAAATGGCACGTGTGGAGGAAATGAATGCAAAACTACGGGAGAACCAATAGGCTTCAAAAGAACAAATCAAGAACAGGAAGATGCCATGGTATTTCGACTGTGGTTAGCAATGGAGGAGCAAGGGAGAGGGGAGAGGGAAATAAAAGTTGTGGCGAAAGAGAAGGAAGAGGCCATAGACGAAGCTACCAAAAGCTTGTAAGACAACCTGGAAAACGCCTAGCAGGAGGTGGAGGCTTTTATGGCCATGGCCATGACTAAAAGAATATTGCACCTAGCAGAGCTAGAAAGCCATGCGCAAATTACTGAAGATCTATCAGAAAGGCTCGCAGAAGCCCACTAGTAGTTCTCCGTGGCAGATCAAGGAAGAAGAATAGTTGGAGAGTAGCTAAACCACTAGGATAAAGAGAAGACCCAAGTGTTGGAAGTGTGGAATGAGCAATAGCAAGTGGTAATGATGTTGTCTCAGGAGATGGAAAGGGGTAAGAAAGATTTGGAAGACAAAGCACATCAATGGAGAGGCGCAATTTTGAAAGACTGCGAGGATTGACAGAGCGCCTAGCAGTGGTGGAGTGCAAGAGAGTGCTCACAGAATCCAGGGCTAAGGCAGCTGAAGTGTGCTCTGACACGTAGAGGCAAGCCTTTCTAAGCATAGTGCTTCATGTCGCACAAGTTGAAGGTGAGGATTCAATGGAGAGAGTGAAAAAGAAGTTGGAGTTGATGACTAGAGCCTTAAAGTATGGCCTGCAGGAGCACACACTCCCAATCGGCACAAGCATAACCAAGGAGCAACAATGTAGCTACTTATGACAAGTCGGTCTCTCCACTGATGAGCTCAAGGAACTTGGATTCGAAGAGCAAGAGCAACCCTGACCACCCCCAGTTCAATCCACGATGGAACATGAAGGGCCGAACTTCGAGCAAGAACTTGAAGAAGAACAACAACACAGAGAGCCCAATCCGCCCTTGCCTAATCTGCCCCCAGAAGAGCCAGAGGGTGCCCAGGTTCCCGAGTGCATTATTACTGCAAGAAGAAAAAGATAGGAACTCGTGGAGCAAGACCATCAAAGAGCACGAGCATGGCCATAGCAGCTTCCTGACAAGCCCATGCCACTATGTGGGGATCACCATCCCGTCAACTGGCTGCAGGAGCTAATTATCTGGCAACAGCAGGAGCTTCAATTGTGAAATACGCGGGATCTAGAGCATGGCAGATGCGGAAGCTATGGAGGTTGAAAGAAGAAAAAGAAACTCATGAAGACATTGACCCTGACTAGGACAAATTGTTACACAAGTGAATTGGGTTCCAAGATTGAGACTTGGACTCATAAACACAATCTTGTGTATTGACAATGACATGACACTTTACTGGAAAGAAACGAGTACTATCATTGCATTAGAAAAAGAGTGTAAGTACAATGCTTTATAGGAATTGAGTGGTGGTACTTTATCCTACTGTGCATATGGGATTCTGGTCCTGAGCCCTCATTGCTTCTCACAAAGGGGCTAAAGTAGGTGTGATTGCAAATATCTCAACACCCCTCCTCAATCACAACCAAAAGTACAAAGTGTGTAGAGGCTTTAGTGAAAGCAACACCTGAAAAGTGTGGGCACACCATAAACATGGAAAAAATACACCAGAGGCTGTCGTAGAAAAGGCTAAGTGTGGGTACCACAAACATGATGGACATCCAGGGACCTCACAAAGTGTACAGAGGCTGTAGTACAAGGATAACTAAGGAGTTTACAAGTTTATGTTTGAGACATTAGAGCTAGGAAATACAAAACTAAAAAAGTTTATCTAAATAGAAGGACTGATGAGGTTTGTCCTTCTCCTGGTGGCCTTCTTCTTCTTCTTCTTTGTTTGCTCCATTTTCTTCTTCTTCTTTGACTACAACTAGATAGGCCTTTTGGGACCTCTTTTTGGCGTGGCAGAACTTCTCGGTGTGTCCAATCCTTTTGCAAAAGTCACAAAAGAGCTGATCCTTCTTGCCGTTGTACCTGTTGCCAACATATAATGCATGCTCATCTCTAGAGGTACTTGGTTCTTCCTTAGTTTTTAGCTTCTTTTTCTCCTCTAACAGTGATGCCTGGATATCAACAAGTTCAAGATTTGGCATGTTGATTAAAGTTGTTGATACATTATTATATTCAGGAGGCAAACTCTTAAGTAGAATACAGATGCAAACATCTTCTTTCATTTTAATGTTGATTCCTACAAATTGGGTTAGAAATCCTTCCATCTAATTTAGATGTGTGGCAAATGATGTGCTGGACTTCATTTCAAGCCTTAAAAACTCAATCAGGAGACCATACTTTGATGATTTAGACTGCGCACCGAACAAGGTGTCAAGTCTCTTCCATGTATCCTGTGAGGTCTCACAGTTATCCACATGGTGGATATAGCTATCGTCTAGCTCCAGTTTGATAATGGCCTGAGCCTTATCATTCTTTTGCCAAGTGACAGCAAGATCCGCATCACCAAGCTTCTTTTCTTTTCCAGCGGTAATGGCCCAAAGGCCCTTCTTCATCAGGATCAGTTTGATGAGGGTCTGCTAGGTATGAAACCCGACTCCTTTGAAATAGGAAGTTGGAGAATCTTTGCCCATGTTCGACTTGAGAGGCCAACAGCAAATCAGCTTCAAATAACTGAGAATAACCAGTAATGAGCTGATCTTTGTATGTGTTAAAAGACACAAGCAATGGCAGTGAAGTATCAACAGATACTAGTTTGAAATTTGATGTTTGTTACTTGAGTTTGACTTGATGATCTTCAAAAACTCTTCATAGCTTGCTCCCAGGAGCTCATGTATTACTCCTTCTCTTTCATTTCCCCCCCCCCCCCTTTTTTTTGTCCTTCTTATATTATTTGGTGTTTTATGCATGACCTCTTTTAGCTGCATCATCTTGAGCCAAGAGGTAAGCTTCAAAACCTTGTTCTATATTTCTTCTCGTTTTTCATTATAGTTGTTTAAATTTTTTCTAGTTTTTGAAGAAAATGAGAGAGTATGCTATGTTTTTTCTTAATTTGTAAGAATTTTAAGTGTTGACTACACACACACACACACACACACACACACACACACACACACACACACACACACACACACACACACACACACACACACACACACACACACACATATATGTACATATATTAAGTACATGATCACACATCAAAATGGAGAGCCTGCATATAATGGCACAAATTGCATTTGGTGGAATTCTTATAGCTATAGCTTATCATGTCTTGTAAGTTTGTGCCAAGAAATATCCTTTGAGAGTGGAAGTCATAACTTCGAAGGGCTTCCTCTCACCCCATGCATGATGCATACATCTTCACATGGAGATTCTTAACAGGTCGAATCTGCTAGAACCCTTTGAGATGGAGGACCCTCACTAATGGCTCTAACTCCCACTAAGAGGGTTTGTACTCATTTTGCCCGAGTTGAGAGATCTAAGCCTTCAAAGTGGTAGTTGTCAAAACTGCACCCATATTTGGAAAAATGCAAATGCTAGGCATGGTGTGCATCAATCTCCTTGATTTTTGTGCCAACAAGTTGCTCCTTGACTTGAAGAACAACTCTCGAGAAGAAAGCTTGAAGAGATATGGCTGCTCCAACACAGGTAGCTAGGTGCTGTCCACAGACACAATTATGGCAGCAACTCTGAAAAGAGGCAATGCTGAAGCTATAGTTGCCCAATATCAATGACTGAGGTGCCAAGGAGGAGCTTTGGAAGTAGAGAAACACTTTTCCAGAAGGAAATTCAGAGAGATTTGGCATGTGGAGAGAGATATGAAAGCTTCAAGCTAACAAGGTACTGTTGTCTATGGCTGCCACGGAAGCTTCATTGAAGGTAGGAATGCAAATGAAGTTGGAGATAGGGTCCAGTACTCAAACTGAGCTGAGCAAAGATGGAAAGGAGCTAAGAGGAGTGAAAGGAGAGTTGGGCCATGCTCAACTGAGCTCTGATACCATGTGAAATATGAGGGATCCAAAGCATGGTAGATACGGAAGCTATGGAGGTTGAAAGAGGAAAAAGAAACTCATGAAGACATTGACCCTGACTAGGACAAATTGTTACACAAGTGAATTAGGTTCCAAGATTGAGACTTGGACTCATAAACAAAATCTTGTGTATTGACAGTGACATGACACTTTACTGGAAAGAAAAGAGTACTATCATTGCATTAGAAAAAGAGTGCAAGTACAATGCTTTATAGGAATTGATTGGTGGTGCTTTCTCCTACTATGCATATGGGATTCTGGTCCTGAGCCCTCACTGCTTCTCACAAAGGGACTAAAGTAGGTGTGATTGTAAATATCTCAACATCAATCCCGACCCTTCGAGTTCTCCTTCCTCTACCCACGAGCCTTGGACCGAGTCTTACCCTTGGAGGTAGTGGAAAGGATCATTCATTTGGGCAATACTTTAGCGAATCGATGGGTCAAAGAGTAGAGCATCGTAATCACACAATGGAGGTGGGAACCCATGGACTACTAGCAGGATAAGGTCTATCACGTTCCCAAATCCATCTGAGGCTACAAGGCACAGCAAAAGTAGCGGAGGAGGATTTGGGACACCAATTTTGATGCATGGATGGCCTTCTACGGCACGCTGCCTAAGAAATGGAATGATCCTATCTACATGCCCTATCCGCGCAAATATGGAGTAGATTATGATAGGAATGTGCATGGAAGATATGACTTTCCAAAGATCTACAATGTCAATGCAAAGAATCCTGAGGGATGCATAACTTTCAAAGCAGAGGACTTGCGCCCATACATCAACCACTTCCTCGAGGATTTCTCTTCCTACTCGGACTCAACCTTCATAACCACCTGTAACTACCTTAGGACCATTAGGTTTTTTCTTAAGCAAAAGCTAGCAACTAAGAAAGCCCACCTTCCCCCACTCTTTTTTGACATTAACCTAGGATAGTTGTGCTATGGCTAGGCTCATGATGAGGACAACCCTGCTTCCCTCTTTTTGTATAAAGATCCTTGAGGACATTAGCGATAGCCAATTTACGAGGTGCAATCATCCTTTCTTGTCAACCACACCTCTTAATGTAAAGGCTAGTATCAAGGAATACGTGTAGAGCTGCGCCTTTTTGACTAAGTCCCTAAGATCACCTCGCGAATCATCCGATGAAGATTGCTGAGCACTGTATCAGAATACCGGCTATAATAATCTAATCCAAAAAAAGAGAAGAAAAGAAAAAAAATTAAAAAAAGGGAAAGAAAAAGTGAAAACATGGATCCCCTGATGTATCATGAGTGCCACAATCATTGCACCTAGGGTTTTTATACCTAGCCCCATCCCCCACTGGACATGCTTAGGGCACATCATGGGCAGGACATTCTCCCAAACTTGTCTCCCTAAGCGGTGCATCGCACTTACAACCATGCATTAACTGGGTCCTCAAGTGTGGGACACAACCGAGGGCTTGCCCAAGGTTACCATCTCCCAATTCCATAAGCAAGTACACCACACACTACACGATAAGGCAAACACACCCCTTAAGAAGTGCACAACTTTGTCTTGCAGGTTAAGATCATGTTGCATCAAGGAGAGGGCACAACTAGAGAAACCCATCCAACAGCATCTTCAACCTCAAGGACAGGACAGGTCCACCATCTTTAGCTTAAGGAGGATCCATCCAACTCCATTTTTAATCAAGGGTAGATCCACCCATGGCAATGGGAATTTGCCTTAATACCATAGTCAATTTCAAAGACAAACCTCCACCATAACCAGCTCCCCGAAGGGACTCACTCCAACACCATCTTTAATTTCAAGCATGAATCCCTCCAACACATCCTCAACCATGGCTTATATACAAACTCAAAAAGCCACCCGACTACCCCATCACCATCGTCCAACTCACCACCCAGCAGTGCCATGGGACTGGCACTTGGCTAAGAATGTTTACTGCAGAGCAAAGAAAGCAGAAAAAGAGGCATCAAGAGGAAAAGTGCAAGGTGAAAAAAAAGGAAAAGGTGCCTCACAAGAGAACGAGCCTGAAAAAAATCTAAAAGCATGGGAACAACCACCAGGAATCTAATGCGCAACCATGGAAGCTGCAAAATAGCCAAAAGCAAGAAGGCGCACCTTTAAATATAAAGGTGCAGCCAAAATCTTTGTAAAAGAGCGCTAGGCTCCCTCCTATGCAATTTGTAACCATGGATGGGCGGTAGGGCTAAGCTAGGAAGTTAGGGCAAAGGAAAAAAGGGCCTAGGCCATGGCCGGCCACGTAAAAAGGGGATAACCACCGAAGGGAAAGAGGGCATGTATATAAGCCAAAAAGTTAATGGGAACTCTTATTCTTGGTGTGTAGCAAAAAGCTTCTTCTTCTTCTTGTCTTCTTGTCTTCTTGCCTTCTTGCCTACTTGTGTGTGCTTGAGTGAGGGAGTGTGAGAGAGTGAGGGAGTGACTGTGTAAGAGTGAGGGAGTGAGTGTGTGAGAGTGAGGGATCAAGGAGAAGAAGCTCCCCATCTCCTCTCTTCATATTGTTCTCTTCTCTTCTCTTGTGCGACTATGGAGGATGGAGCTTGACGGAGAGGAATTGAGGTTGCTTGAGCTTACATCGAGGATCATGGAGCAACCAGCGTGCACGGGAGAGGAGGATACTCGATTGGGCATCAAGGTAAGCTCACTACACCCCATAGGTAGGGAGAGCATGTCGGCTATGTGAGAGGTAGCCATGGTTGCTCGGCTTGAAACGCTTGACCAATAAGCGGTCCATAGGTCTCGGAGTTGAGCAAGAGAGCTCCCTTCACTCTACTATCCCATCCTTGATCAAATCACAAAGATAGTGATAGTAGATCTCAATAGTATATACATGAAGCAATAAATTCATAAATTTTTGACAATGGCATTGTAGAATCTTCATCCTACACTTCCATATGCCATAGGAGTCTTCTTAATCATATTGCTTCACATGTCGTAAAACAAGCAGCCTTGTACTCTACTTTGGTAGAAGATAATGTCTCTATTGGTTACTTTTTTACTGATCCAAGAGAAAATTCTTGAACCCAAGAGAAGCAAGATCTAGAAAATGACTTCTTGGAATCATCATTCCCTATCCAATATGGGTCACAATCCCCCACAAGAGAACTTTTGGAATTGTATGTGATACCATAGTCAAGAGTTCCCTTCAAGTATCTAAGCATCTACATCCAAGCTTTCCAATGACTTTGTCATAGTTTGTTCGACAACCTGCTCAAAACATCAATAGCAAAACTAATATCAAGCTTAGTGTTGCACAAGTAGATGAAACTATCGACCAATCTCATGTACCTTCCAATGTCTACTATATTGTTGATGTATCATCAATGGATAACTTCTCATTGACTTGCATAGGTATAGCTACCTCCTTGCATTGGGTCATGCCAAATGCTTTCAAGATCTCCCATGCATAATTCTTCTGAGAAATGAAGATTTTACCAAGCTCTTGTCAATTCCCAAACAATAGTGTAAGCACAAATCTATCATTTCAAACTCAAAGCTTAAAGCCTTTCAAGTTTGATGGATCATATCTTCATAGTCACACGTAAGAAGGTTTTCCACACATAGCTCAATCATTACATACTTTTCATCATCTATTAAACATAGAAGTTAGCATTTGAGGCACATCTTCTGAAGTTTAATAACTTTTCTATCCATTGATACCATGATGTATGGGCTTGTTTTAGCCCATACAATGCCTTTTTAGCTCACAAATTTTATTCTTAGAATGGGGGGGGGGGGGGGGGGTGTGTTTCAAACCTCAATGGTTGAGCCAGGTATACCTTCTCCTCAAGGTCACCATTCAAGAACATTGATCCAATATCCATTTGGTAAACTAACCACTTCTTATGAGTAGTCACTACAACTACTATCCCAATATTGGTCCTGCTAGCAATTGAAGCAAATGATTATTGAAATTTTATATAACTTTAAGACTTTTTGCTCTACTTTTTAATATCCATGCTGCTTTTTTATATGTTTAGAGTGGTAATGTGTAATCATGAAGTTTGTATAAGGCTCGATAAGATAACCTTGAAAAGTTCATAATATTTAATATCCCAAAATTCATGTGAATCTCTCTCCAAATTGTGTACCAAAATACTATAAAAATAAAGTTCTACAGCCAACTATATATGATGCACATGTGTGGTAAGTTGCACCACACAATGACTTAAAATGTTTGATTCACTTGTTGTAATCATGGTGGTATTTTACAACTTTAGGTCTTGTTAGATATGCTTTTATGACTTGAAATACTTTCTTGGATTATTTTAAGAGATTAATAATATATATTCATGAATTTCACATAATCAAGAATCACGAAGCAAGGAAATAATTAATTAGCTTTAATCTGTGTGTGTGTGTGTGTGCATGTAATTGTTTAATAAAAATTGTATATTTTGAGTTTCTAAAAAAGTTGTGTGTCTCCTTTTTCATTCTAAATTACAATATTACACATGTGCATACATGCACATATGTATGTGTGCATGTGTGGCGAGGGGGGGGGGGGGGGGGGGAGGGGGTTCACTCACAAATATGTAAGTATATCAGGTGGGTTCAAAAGAAGGGATTTTATAAATATCATTTTTTATTTTTTAGATACAAAAGGGTGCCATGCAATTGATCCTCAATCTCCAAAGCGTATTGAGCATTTTGTCTTGCTAAAAACTGATAATTTTCCCCATCCCCTTGCCAGTTTTGGTCTCTATTCTCAATGTTTGGTGTTGTCAATGGTTCTCTCTTTTTAATTTTCTCAAATTTTCTTTCTTTTTCAATTTCTATCATTACTGCTTCTTCGAAAGTGCTTGGCTCTTTAATTTCTAATTTTGTCCTCACCTCTCCCTGTAACTTTTCCACAAATTGTTTTAATTTTTTACATTTCAAGTGCTCTCTCCTAGGCCTAATGATGTGTTCCAATGATCCCAAAGTTGAGTGTACTCTAGGGTGAAAATTTCTATGGTATGGTCTTCTTTTTTTGGTGAGATTTTATTTTTTTCCAAAAGTCATGGGAAGTCTCAATTTCTTTAAATCGATCAAGAAATGCCAATTTTGTGGCTTCATATTCCATAGAAATAGGAGAATTTCTCAATCTTAGATTTCTTTCATGATCCTCAAACCAATTTCTACCTTCATCTAATAATTTGAATTTTTAAAATTTGAAGTTTTAAGGTCGAGTCTTTAATTCGCTAGATTATGCATCCAAGCTCAAGCTTTTCAAGGAATTGCTTAGGATCCTCTCCTTTTGTACCATGGAACTTCGAAAAAGAACTGGCCATTGGAAAACGGTTGCAAGCAAAACAATTCACAAATCACAAACAAAGTCAAATTTTTTGGCACTCCATAGTGGGGGCACAAAAAAAGATGTTTTGTGAGCAGTGTTTGAAGAGAATCCTTGCACACAACTCGAAAACAAGAAAACAAGAAGTGCCAGTATATTTATTGACTCTGTTCAAAGATAGAATCTAACAAGAATAATTGCTTGAAACACAAGTCAACCAATGATAATGTTGCCTCATATAGATGTGGAATACAAAACACTCACAAAACAATAATAAATACCCATGTCAAAAAAAGCATACCTCAAATTGTCCATATATTTGAAAATCCACATGACTTATCAATTCCACAGAGCTCAAAGACTCAAATGGTATAGGCACTACTAAAAAAAGAAACTCTTATTTCTACAATCTGACTTAATTCTTGTGTGGCCCTCTTGTCTTCTCAACCAAGACTTGAGCAAAACCAAAAAGAAGTGCCCCTAACTCTTAGTTCACCCCCCCTTATATAGACAAAGTTCTCCCTCTCTTAACACATCATGTGTGTTTTAAAAGCTTTAGCTTTTTTCCCTTTTTCATTTAAGGCTTTTAAGACCTTCTAACCCTTTTTCGTTTATATTGAAGATTTTTTAATACTTTTTCTTTTTCACCTTTGTCAAAAAAGATTGACCAGTTGCATGGCTTAAATATGCCACGAAAGGAAATCCAACTATTGATTCATACTATTCCTCAACGATTCTCAACCGATTGAGGTGTTAGCACCTTGTGTAGTTGGAAAAACCTTGTCGACATTGTATGTAGAAGGGCCTTGTTTTCAATAAACCTCTAAAAGATGACAACCTCTTACTACTTCATGCCAGCGGCCTCCTGCTCTCCGGATCTAGCTCCCTCCCATGCCACCTGATCTGAGTCCTGCACCATGATTTTCTCCTCCACGACGACCTCTTACAGTCATCATTAGATTCGTAGACCAACATGAAACACGTCAACTTCTCAGTAAAAGCCAACATTGCAATCTTGCAGTAGTTGACACCAATTTCTCCACATCATTGCAATTGGATCCAGACTTTATGAAAAACACATGGCTCCTCCACCGAATAGACTACAAACACACATTATATTGTTGGAAAACTCTACTTTGATATTAGCCCACCTTATTTAGCATTGTACCTTTTCTTCTTGACTCCCTTTTGTGAGTCTTCTTCTCGAGAAAAATCCCAAAATGATGCTATCCCCATCACACTAGCCAGACTTAGTGATCTAGTCCTAAATATCATGGGCCACCATGAACCACTGAAAAATCCATGACCAAGTGGACTGTATGCATCTATTCCTCTCCAAGTCTCTGCACCTTGGAACAATCTCTTCTTCCACACCTCTCAACCATAGGGACCATTCAAACCGAACTACAATGATAGAATGAACTGCATGTGTTCTTCGCCTAGTAGTCTTTATACTACCTTTGGTCAATCCAATATATTTTACGTTGGCTTCTTCTACCAGCTTTTAATGCTCCAACTGTCTCTTCTATTGGAGCTAAAAATAAATGTAGTCAACATCATGCCTTTTAAGGCTAGCCTCACATGTCTCTCTAACATAGTCCATTGAATTGCCCCAGAAACAAGCATTAAGAACTGGAGGTGGCATTACCATATCCCCACTAAATAAAGAAAACCTTCGTATCCCTACTCCACCACATAGATCAAAGACCATAGGATCACTCCTTCTTTCAAATAGTCCTTCAAAAAGGGTTCCTACTTGAACATCTTGAATTTATAACAATGTACCCTATATAACTTCAATTCTTCAAAAGGGTCCCTCCAAAAGTTTTAAGTGCTTTCTAAATGCTCACTCTCTGGTGCCTTAAGCCCACTATCTCCCTTGAGTCTTCAACAAGTGATTATTCTCAGATGTACTTGCTTTGATACCATGCAATGTGTCCTGGCAAAAATATGTTTTGAAGATATACTTAGTGCTCAATCACATGTTACTTTGAAGAAGTGCAAAGGTGAAATTTATGCCATGCAATCATACAAGCAATGCTACACACAAAGATATGGATCATGCGTTGATAAGATTAGTGCCTAGTTTATCTACAAGTGCCAATGCATTATGTAGGATGCATACACAATTCCTAGATTAATTTATGATCCTTAACCTCACATCTCATCGTTCAACAAAGAAGAAATGTTGTACTCCACTCACCCAAAATCTCACAAATGCTCAACAAAAATATGGTCCTCATGATGTTGACCAAGAAAAAAACCCATCTTACAACTGTAGGCGTCCTTCACGACCCTAAAAACTTACCCATCACCCATCCATCGTCTAAGCAGTTCCTATTTTGGTGATGAATATCCCAACTCTTGTGTGTGCAAATAACTATGCATGCACAACAAAAGGTGCTTTCTCAAGTGTGTGTGCATCTAAGGTTGATTGAATATAGCTATAGTGGCATCATATCGTGCTAGTGCTTGCATGCTAGTGCTCAACAATGGTGCAAAAAAGTGCATCAACCCAACCCATGGCATGGATGCAATTGAGAAAATCAGGAGACAACCCCTGAGTGCAATGTATCTAACAAGTGCAATGTGAACTGCTCATGAACTTGTAGTCCCTATGATGTGCAAAGATATTGGGAAGAAAATATACCTATTTCAGGATGTCCAGTAGCTACTATCAAAGTTTTGCTCTAATCTGTGGAGAAGAACACCAATCTCAACCAAGGCTATCAAGTTTTCAATCTCAACAAAACTACATAAACAATTTATGCTCTAGACAACAGACACAAAAAATATAGTTACAAAACCACAAAACAAACAATTACACTAACAACTAAATTAGAAAATCCTACCTATCTAATGTTTCTCTAGGGGCTTTCAATTTATGTGAAAGCGCTTGACAATGTTGGCAACTCAATAGGAGGCTACAACATACTTTGTAACTTTCTTTCTTGTTGACTTTAATCTTTATATGTTGCAAAATACAGGTGATGAGGTAAAGCATGTGACATGACAACCAGTAATCAAGCGATAACTTTTTGCTAAAATGAATTTAGCATCATGTCCAACTTGCATGAATTCTTTCACATATGTCAAGCTAAATGTGAGAAAACATAAAGACATACATGCAACTCATTGGGTTGGAATGAGTCAAACGTAAGCTTGAAAGTTTGCATAGTAGAGATGTAGAATGATAGAAATGGTGTAATGAAATGTTACTTTATATCTAAAATGGTACATGTGAATGAGATGCAATCATTGTGTTTGATTAGTGTTTTGTTGCAAACAAGCTACACATAGATCATATGAGAAAGACTACCTAGCTACTAGGATTAATCTCCATCTGTATGACTTCACCATACGATCTTAACTCAAAATGTGTTACTTCAAGAAAGCTATGATGTCTTTTATCTAGAGCTCCTCACATTTTTTTGCTAATGTAGAAGATGCACAACCTAGATTAGAAGTTCATGTTCTTGTTCATTATAATTAATAAATAATCCCAACTTCCCATGATTCTTGGGATGATGGTAACTCTTATAAGATGTCCTTAATTCCTATGGCTTTAAAAGGGATGTATCATCGAAGCCTTAAGCAATTGTGACTTGTCAACATTGTTCTTGTAGTTCTCCTCTCTAAGGCCATGCAACCAAAATAAAGGAAATTGTTAACATACTTTCATGTTGTAGCATCCTTGAAAACATGTCATGGCTTCATGTTTTACTTGTATGGTCGCACTTTTGAGCAAAATTCCTATTCCTTGGGCACATATTTCTATGATCTATTGTACCTTGGGAGCATACAAGAGAAACACATGAAGAGAAACCCCCATGTATAATATGAAATAAGGTTTGTAATTTAGCTTTGGTATTCGTACAAGCTTGGTTGTTGGGACTAACATGGGTTAATATGATACATTAAGGATAACCCTAGAGGGTCATTATAGGATACAACTAAACACTACATGGCTTTCCATTCCTAATTGTGTCAATTATGAATTCTAAATAGCATTAGTTTTGTGTTATGACATGTCGATATACTTGTTACTTATATAATACAATGAGTACTTTCAGAAAACTAAGTGGAATAGACAATTATGATTGATGACATAATTAAGAATACTTTACAATAATAATAAAAATGAGTAAATTTTTATAGGTGTACATGTGTGCATTTATAATACATATAATCCCTTATTAATTGTTTGAAACTTTCCCCTCACTTCATTGCTTTGCTCTCTTGTTTGCTATTATCACCATACATTAAGATTAACCTTTATACACCATTTTTGTCAATAGTTCAAACAAAATGACCAATTGAGGAAGACAAACAAGGTGTTATAATCTTTTGATTGAGTTGATTTTACATAATTACTTGTTGGTGATCTTTACTCATTACAATCATAAGACTTTAGGTACACTCATCTACACGAATTAAGTCCCTACTTGTGATAAGGGGAAACCAAATTCATCCTAGGCCTTAGAGCATCTTATTTGTGCATGAATTTGAAGTACAAGAGGATTGATCATTTTAAGGGCTTTTTAAACTCAGCTAAACAAACTCAATGATAATTATGCATAAGATGTTGCTTACATATGCTTATTAGAATGTATGCATCTTCTCTAGTTCATTAATACACAATGTTGATGAATGCATGCATTACTTCCATGTTTTTTGGATGTCATAACCTCCACGTTACCCTTGTGTTCAACATAATGGATTTTATAGGAAATCCTCATGACATCAAAGCTCCTTAAAATTTGACGTGCAACATGTGGGGGTAGAAAAGGCTAGCCACAACTTTGTTTTAGACTACAACAATGGGTATTTGAGCTTCCCCATTGGAAAAGTTAAATTTCCATAAAAGTTATAAGCTTTCCCTACTAGAAAGTTTGGAACTATAAAACCAAGTGATTCTATGTAAAGGGGAGAGAGAGAGAGAGAGAGAGAGAGAGAGAGAGAGAGAGAGAGAGAGAGAGAGAGAGAGAGAGAGAGAGAGAGAGAGAGAGAGAGAGAGAGAGAGAGAGAGAGAGAGAGAGAGAGAGAGAGAGAGAGAGAGAGAGAGAGAGAGAGAGAGAGAGAGATGGTTCTCAAGGTACTTCCACAATTGCATGGGCATGCCCATTACGTATTGATGTTTTAGTAGGTGGGTATCATGTGTCGCAATTTGTACATGGGAATGTTGTATGCTTATTTTGTCATTCTTTAAGGCGATGTGTGAATCTCACAAGCCTTAAAAAAAATGTGTCCAACATTTTGCACATTGGCCTACCATTTGCCCCCTCCTCACTTTAAAATTTAAGTAAATAAGTATTGGAGCAAAAATAATGGCATTTAACATTCATGAATCTCACCTCAAACTTCAAACTTAGTATGCAATCCCACAATTCAATAGAAGAAGAGATGTTTAACTCCTACTTGCATAATTCCTTGAGTTTGAGTTTCCCATTTCAAACATTAAGTTGGCTATGCCTTTATCAATGCTTTAATGGTTTGGTAAAAACATCAATTCAAGTGCTAAAGTTGCATGCATAATTCTAATTGCCAATATCATGTGAGCTTGGAAAGATGTGTAGAGTTGAGCTTTTAGAGATGTTGGTCTAGTGTGAATATGAGCAATGGGTTTGCCACAAATCTTCCTTAACACTTGAAAAATGGAAGGTCCTCACAAAAAGCTTTTACAGGTGACTAATGAAGAAGCATTTCAAAGGGCATCAAGGAACATATACTTTTCTTCTTTCTTTATTAGATTCTTATGTGATATGTTTGTTTCTCTCTCCATGATGTCAATGTACCCCAATGACATTTCATGCAAGGACCATTGGGCAAATTTTTACTTATTCTTCTACTAAAGAGAGAACAATTGCACAATTGTGAGTGGTATGCAATCTTTATGCTTGTCTATGCATTGACTTTGCTCATAAACTCAATCATAAATGGTAGTATTAATGTTCAATGGCATATACAATTAAGCTATAATTGACATTAGATTTAGATTTGCTTTCCTTATACCTCATGCATTTTACACAGTTCTTTCCTCGACCAAGGTAGCCATGCATATTTGATGATGAGTTCAAGAACACAATGTTAGCCCTATTGAGATAGGCGACGATTTGGGGTCTAAATTTTCAATTGGAAGTCATGGTTCTCTTAGCATCACTTTGCCCAATATTATTGGAACTAGTCACTCATGGAATAATTCCAAAATATAAGCCACATAAAGATTGGATAAGTGCTAGAAGAGAAGTAATGCAATTTGAAAGCTACTAGAGAGGTCTCATCTAGCCGGTTTTTAACACATCACACTTTCTAACATTTGCATTCAGTAGAACATGCATCCTTTTGGGGGTTTATTTGACGGCCCTCCTTTTCATTAGCAAAGCTACTATAACAAGAGACCATGATTACCTTGTCAATCTTGATCGTTGTTTATGAAAAGCCATGATTCAATGTTAGATAAATGGCAAACTTAAGAGAAAAGTCTTTAAATTGAGACTAGGCCCTTTAGACGTAAAGCTTTTAGTTATTAGGGTGGTAAAAATGCATAGAAATATCAATTGAAGTTGTAATGATTGGGAGTTAAAGTTGTGGTATCATAGTTGTACTTTGCTATACTTCTTATGAAACGTATAACTAGTGCTCGAAAAAACTTTTTTCTCAAAAGGTGAAAAACCTTTGGATAAATTTAAGTGGTAAATTACATATGTTTGAAGGTCTTTATACGAAGATTCTTTAGATTTTTAAGGTTTTTTCACATCTTAATTTTAGTTTTAAAGGTAAATTTCAAAACATGAAGGTGGGATTACACTAAACCTAGGTTTTTTTCGAGCATTGCAAGTTACAAGCATTTGTGGATGATGTACATAATTCTTAACATGAGACAACTACGCATTATAAAAAGAACTGCCGTAACCACTACAAGTTTCACTTGTAATAATGACTACCAAAAAAATGTTTTCCATGAAGATTGATGGCTCAGGTGACATGCAAGCACTTGTGGATGATGTAAATATTTATCAACATGATACAATTGCACTTCTTTTCTCTTGGGGTTTCCATGACAACTTTTACTTGTAACGACGGTTGCGAAAAATGTTTTTCATGAACACTGCTCCGACCGCCCACAGTGGCTTGAGCCTATGTTTTGTCTGCGGTCGCAGATTCGCACCGCGGTGACCTTCAAGTTTGTGCTAGGATCCCAAGTTCGAACGATTGTTCTGATTGGGTGAGTTGTAGGATGTCCGGACAACTCCACCCAAGGCTGTTTTGACGAAAACCAGGAAACGCGCACACACACGCGCGCCCTCGAGAGCGGTTTTGCTAAAACAGGTCGGACGCCGTGAACCCAATTTTTTGCTTGTCCCGCATCATTTTAGCTTTTCTGTATAAATGATTTTTCCTCTCCCTTCCCCTTCCTTCTCCTTCTCTTCTTCCCCCCCCTCCCCTCCTCCTCCTCCCCCTCTTCTTCTTCCTCTTCTGCGCCATAGCCGTCTCCCTTCTCTGTTTTCATATTTCCCCTGTCGCTTTCTTAATTTTCTTACAGAGCCAGGTGCCCGTGCCAGGGCTGATGCCTTATCTGCACACGATTGCCGCACAAGAATTCAAGGAAAATTCTACTCCTGTCCCTTCATCTCCACCCTGTCCAACCTCCATCGCCGGAAAAGAATTCCCCTAACACGCGCAGAACGGAGGGAAATCCTTTCACGGTGCTGATAATCGAAGGGAGCGCAGAAACAAGGGCCATAGATTAGTTTACGGCTGTTAAGAACTCTTCGTTCAATTCCGCCTTTTGCACCTTCCACCGATCTTTATTCTTTCCAAGGTATGCGTCCACATGCGGGTTGATTGCATAACACGCTTTTTGGTTCCGGATTATCTGCGATAACGTTTCGCCTTTAATCAGCCCTTGCTATTTTGTATTTCGGGTTTCCGGATCGATTTTACATACTGTTAGATTGAAATTAGAATGTCTGGTTTGGAAGCAAAGAATTGAATGCTCAAGAATCATTCTGCCGAGGCTCTGAACATAGATTTGAAGCCTGGAATAATAGGAACGGCAAACCTGGCAATAATTCAAGGTCTGTTTGTCTGCACTATTTTGTGTTTGCAGTGACGTCTCTCGGAACATATAGCTTGGTGTTGGAAAACATGATTGTACAGTCCTGAAGTTGGGCCGGCTTTCCAATGGCACAGACGGTCTGTGCTGGTCTTTCCTAGGTCATCCAAGCAAGGGCTCTTTCTTTTGTTGTCAGGGGGAGCCTGGGAATGCAAGAGTTCTCCATCTTTTTGACGTCTAAAAATCGAGAGCTGGGATGAGGAATGATAGTGATCACATTGCCCGATCTCCTAGAGCGGGCCGTAGCAATGGTTTCTCGCTTCGTTCTATCCTCCGCAATGTGTCTGCAAGTGCCAGCAATTTAGCCTCCACCGTACGTTCTGCAGGATCATCAGTTGCATCGACAATTTCCTCAGTTGAGGAAGAACGACAGAGAGAGCAGGTAATATCCTTCAAGTCTTGTTACTTCTGTTTTGTGTTGTTTAAAGCTGTACACTATAACATGCACATGGAGAAATCATTTGCAGCTGCCAATGCACATGAACTTACTGTCGTGCACAGTTAAGCATTTTACAGCTCCTCAGCAGGACTTGAAAACAAATATATTAAGAATACATTTTGGGTTCCACGTTTTAGTAGAAAGATGCAGAAAAAGCCAGTACAATATTTTGTAAACGAGCCCCTTGAGACTTTTAGCCCTGCAGCAATCTTTGATTCCAAGTTGGATAGGTTCAGTCCAAAGATATCTCGTGCCATGCTTCTAATTCATATGGGTCTGATTTACTACTATACCAGGAGGACACAGCTAAAAAATGGATCAGGCTTGAGGTTGATCACCCGTCTCATTGTATCATCTTGATGACTGGAAATTAAGATAATACTTTTCAACTGACAGATTAGTTGAGGGTTCAGCTAGGATAAGGCTGCACAGTGTGACGAGTTCTCATACATACAAGATCAGTTTTGGTAATTGAATGAGGATTGGGATTGTTCTGATTGTAGGCTTTCCATTCTTGTGGGCCAAAAATATGTTACCTTTCTATGGGAATTACTTGCCAGCTCAGGTTGAAAGTTTTTGATGGAGATTTAGAGAGCTTGACCTTGAGGTTATCTTCAGTTGGATCATATTGCTAAAGTTCTAGTAATTTTTTTGCAATGTTCTAGGCAAAGTATGTTGTCCCTAATGGCTAATGGTGATTAGTGTTCTGTCTGAATGTTTTACCTTGCTTGTGCATATTGTGAATATACGTTGCTTATAGATCTTTAATGCAACTTTCAAAGTCTTGACATAACAATTATTGCTTATGCATTGCATGCTCTTGTGTGTCTAAATGTGTGACCTTGTTCAGTCGCAAGGCAAGTAGAACTAATGTGTTAGTAATGTGGTGGTTAGCTTTAGTGTTGTCATAAGCAAGGATGATTTTTTTAGATAGGATGTGCATGGAGAGGAACGTGCTTGTGCAACCTTAAAGTGGCAATGACAAAATTGATGGCCAAATAACTTAGAGCAAAGATCAAATGAACATACACAACATGCCCTACACAATTGACTTGTGCTCGTTGTTGCATGCTTTGAAGATCTTAGACTAGACACCCTACACATTCAATGAAGGGGCATTCTTTGAACAAAGTTGTGGTCCACATAGGTGCTAAACTTCAAAATCAGAATGAATCGTTTGTGTTTCATTTGTTGTACACAGTTTACTCCACTCTTTTGCCAGTTGTCATGTTGGAGCAATGGTGGTTGTATTTGTGGATTTTGTCCAGAGTATATGTTGAATTTTTCCTCAATATCCTAGAAGCTTTAACTCACCATAAGATACCCCTGAGTCCTTCTCGATTGACATATATAGCACATTGTGTATGTCCATAAGATGCACAAGGATGTTGTCTTCTATTGACACCTATGGCACATTATGTATGCTTTGACCTAGGATCATTGTCTAAACAGCATGAAATTTATATGTCAGTTTGTTTCACACACGCATTCTACTTTTAATTTGGCAATTTTCATGTCAAGCCATGGTGGTTACATTCAGGAAAGTGATCTAGGGTGCAAATCGAGTTTTTCCCTTAAAAAAAAAGAAATATTTTTGGTTCAATAATGTGCGCTTAGTGCTATTTAAATGGTTCCCCTTGAGCAAGCTCAAGGGCAAATTCTTGTTAGCACAGTAAGTGGCACATGCATAGTAACATTGCACGTGTAAGGAAATTGGAGGCCCAATGCATTAAGTGGCAAGCATAACTCATTCAAGGTTTGCTGTCTAATGTCTAATGCAGTGATGCTACGCACAGAGGATACTTCTTGTCAACTTATTTGGCATATGTTTTTCTATTTGATGCAGGTTTTATGGGCTGGTTTTGATAAATTAGAGCTAGGACCAGCCAATATCCGTCATGTATTATTGCTAACGTATCTAAATGGGTTTCAAGTATGGGATGTGGAAGAGGCAGATGATGTCTGGGAACTTGTTTCCAAACGAGATGGCCCGGTTGCTTTTCTGCGAGTTCAGCCACAGCCCTTCACTGGAGCCACTGGAGGTTTAAATGGAGCCCGGCCACTTCTACTAGTTGTTACTGACAGTGGGCCCACAAACAGCACTAGGAGCCCTGGTGTACCTGTTGGGCTTACAAACGGGTATGTTGGAGTAGGAAGCCCGCCATCTGTGGGAGGAAATATCTTCATGCCAAATGTTGTTAAATTCTATTCTCTTCGTAATCATACATATGAGCGCACAATGAGGTTCCGCTCTGCTATCTATGCTATTCGCTGCAGTCCAAGAATCGTAGTTGTGGCTCTGCAGTCTCAGGTACGATTTGAGCATTTTTTTGCCTGCTATATTCCATGCTTGATTATACTCTGGCAAGCAAGCATTAAATCAGCCCAAGCTGTTTTTTGCAGCTATATTGTTTTAATGCAGCAACACTTGATAGTACATTCAGTGTGCTCACGTATCCCTCACCTCAAGCATCAAATGGACTTACCCTTGGATATGGTGCAGTGGCTGTTGGGCCAAGGTGGTTGGCTTATGCAGCAAATCATCCTCTCGTTTCCAACACTGGAAGAGTGTCACCTCAGCACCTTACCCCTTCTCCTGGTGTTAGTCCATCCACATCACCTGCAAATGGTAGTCTGGTTGCACATTATGCCAAAGAGTCCAGCAAACAAATTGTTGCAGGCATTGTGACTTTAGGGGATAAGGGTTATAAGACATTCTCAAGATATTGCTCTGAGTTTTTCCCAGAAGGGTCGGGTCCCACAGTGATGGGAAGTCCAGGCAGAAAGAGCAGTTGCAATGGACTTCCTGAAACAGATCATGCAGGAATTGTGAGTTATTACTGGTCCTTTCATTGTTCTGGACAAACTTGAAATCCATGTTAGCTGAAAGTATAGTTTGTGCTTTTCAGGTAATCGTACGGGATTATGTGACCAAGGCAGTGGTATCTCAGTTCCGAGCACATGGAAGTGCTTTGTCGGCACTGTGTTTTGATCCCACTGGAACTCTTTTGGTTACTGCTTCTATTCATGGACATAGCATCAATGTTTTCCGTATACTGCCACAGTCAAATGGCAGTGTGAGTTCTGGTGCATATGATGCAAATTCTTCTCATGTTCATCTTTACAAGCTCAATCGTGGCTATACAACAGGGGTTAGTGAAACTCAACTTTGTGTTTTTCAGATAATAAGCATAGGTACAACATGTTAGAATTTGTGGCTTTGTTTGCTTATGAAAAGTTTGTGGCAAATTATTGGCATTTCTTTTTAAGTTGGTGACAGGATCTTTGGAACATTCAATTTGCATCACATAGTTACCAATTTGTTCTCTTAGTTGCACGCGTTTAACTGTTTTATCACCAGCTAATGTTGATGAGGTTTGTTTCTCTATCTTGTGCTTTTGAGATGTGATTAGTGTAGCTGTTGTAGTTGAACTCCTTCATTACCAGCTTAGATATTATTTTAAACTTGATTTTTTAATAGATTGCTTTTCTATGAATGAATATTGGTCAAGGTAGTCAGAGCTGTTTTAACAGTCACAAAACTGTATAGTTCAGGACTGAAATGAACTTGAGCCCTTAAGCTTTCTTGGGGGGATGGAAATACCCCAAACCAGTTGGTTCTTAGGAAACTTGTGATATGGGTCCAGTTCTTAGGCAAGGTTATAACTGTAAAAAAATAATGATGTAATACTTGCACCCTATAGCTCAAAGGTTCAGTAATGATATATGGTGTTCAAGGAACTTTTGGTGCTAGTATACATATAGGATTACAAGTTGAAGGTCTATAGGGAATTGTTGGTTGATGGATTGAATGCTGTGCAAGTTGGAGTTGCCCTTGTCTCTGTTGCATTTGTGGGTTTCTTGCAGCCTCAATTAGTGTACCTTGAGGAGGGGCATGTGGCATTTAGTAAGGTTGGAGTGAAAGTGTTTGGGTGTGCAATAGCATTTCATTCTTTTTTGGGATGGGGAGTGCCCTTTTGGGGTTAGCAGGAGTGATATCTACAATGACTATTTATGCTTTTTGAATGCTACCTTTCTATTGTCTATTAACATGAATACCAAATCCTTAGATGAGATAATATCCTGATTAGTCCCTACTTAAGAATGGCTAAAAAATTCCTATGTAATTTCCGAGTTAGAAACGTCTCTTGCATGGGTTTAAGTTCCTGACCTATCATCTTACTCTTTAGTGTTCGTGTGAATATCTTTAGTGTTCTTGTCATCTATTCACACTTCCTGCTGGTCATCATTGTGCCAGTGTCCTGCTGGTATTGTACTGCACATCTTGTGCTTCATCTAATGGATTCCAATTTCCATTGCTGGTCATCATTGTGCTCTTACCCTGCTGGTATTGTACTGCACATCTCGTGCTTCATCTTATGGATTCCACCTTCCATACATTTTGAGTTTTTTGTTCATGTGTTCTTTCTTTCTATCATTGTTAATACTTTCTCTTTCATGCCTCCGATCATTCGTGCATTCTGACTGGTATTTGATGACTAGTGCTGCTGGTTTGCTGAGTTTTTGTGTTTCTACGGAGTGTTCCAGTCCTCCAACTCTGCCCTTTTTGCTGTTGGTGTCTTCTTGGGCAGCATTCAACGTCCTTCCCTTCCCTACATGGCTATTGACCTCTTTTATTGTTGGATGACCTGCTTTGGGTGCTTGTTTCCCCACATAAAGCTCTAAAACCTTGTTTTTTTGTGTGATTGCTCATGGAGGCTGGATATGCTGTTGGCCAGGCCTGTTTTGCTGTTGCCTGTTGTGCTGAAGACACATGTCTTGCATTTGTGGGCCGACATCATCTAGGGGCTGGTAAAACCTGTGTTTTTGTGTTTTCAGTTTTAGAGAGGGTTTTGTATGTCGGTGGTTGTGATTCATTACTACATTCACTTCATTGTTGCACCACACTTTTGTCTTCTATTACATGCTTGTGTGTATGAACTGTTGAATTGCCGAACTCTTTTTGATTGGGCTGATTTTGACCACAAAGTACCTTCAGTATCTTTCTCTAACTCCTCCCATTTTCATTCACTCCATGGCATCCTTGTATTCTTCTAAAGGTGCTATTTTGGAGGCTTGGTTTGTGTAGTTACCATGGAGGTTACCATCTTTACTTGGTGCTCTAGATGTTTGAACTTTTGCAGCTGTACAGAGAGGTGCCAAGATGAAGAAGGTGAGAGGTGCCAAGATGAAGAAGGTGAAGTGCTTCTTTGTCTACAAGGGGCATCTTTGAGACGGTAGTGAGAAGCTAGTGACTTTTTGGAAGTACAAGTGGCAGAAGGACAAGGGTAACTTAGGCTCTTCATCATCCTTAGATTGCAACTCTGATTCCAATTGTGTAGCTAAGGCTTTGGTGACCCAATAATTGGTTTTCTAGCCCTAGTGATGCTGTCATCTTTCACAAGTTCCAAGCTAGAGGGGGATTATGATAGGGTGGTGGTGGGGCTTGTCGACCTCATCGATGTCTTGATGCAATAACCCTAAGGGAGGCTTTGCTACAATGCGTTGAGTAGTTTGGTAGCTCAAATCTTGGAGTTGTTGTGATGGTCCAAGTCCATGATGGTTTGGTGAGTGGTATTTGCACCTAGTCCATTTCCACATAGGGGACACTTGGGCAATGTGGTTGAAGGTGGGGATCCATGGTCATGATGTGCTTTTGTAGGGCATTAGCAACATCCATTGAGATTTGACTATTTTTATTTCATGTGATCAAGGATCAAGTTTAATACCCATCATATTAGTCTTTTTTCAAGTTACCTTGTGGTGGCGTGATCACCAATTGCTTCGGATGGTCCTAGTTGTTTATTGTTGCTTGTAATATGTATGTATTATGATGTTACAACTTCTAGGAGATTGTCACTATACTATGGGACATGGTGGTGGTTTCTAGGGTTTGTACACCTACCGTCCTTGTATATTGCATGGTACTGATCAACTACATGTGAGAGAGGGTGTTAATTTAGTATACATGAGGGACTTTATGCATTGTGTTTAGCCTTCAATTGGGTGGAGATAGAGGTAGCTTGTGGCCCATTTTAGGGTTTTCTTTTGTAGTCTCTTGTCTCATCTTAGAGCTTCTAAATATGCTCCACTCCTTTCTCAGTTGTATAACATCATCTTGCATCCTTGGAGAAAGGGAGATTGGATGTACTGTTCTTGGTTATCATTGTGTTTGTATTGTCATGGGAATATGAATTTTTTGAGATGCTTTAATCTTGCTAGTAACATTTGATTAATTTAATAATTAAATGTGCAAGGTTGCAAGGAACATGTGATGCACATGGTAGTTATTTCATGGTTACATGCCAAGAACCTCGAGGAAGCAGTGGATGCCAAAGACAAAAGTTGTGACAAGTTATGCCAGCTGGGTTTTGGATATTAGTTGGTGTTTGTTTTGGCCCTAGGACAATTAATTAAGTGTTAGTGGTGACACTAGGGATTAGCATTAATTAATTAATTATTGCTAGTACTAAGGGTCAATTAGGGTTAGAGACCACTTAGGGTTGCAAATGGCCTAGCCAATTTAATTGTGGATGGGCTTTTTTAATTTTTAGGTAGGATTAAAAGGATGTGAAAATTTTAATTAATTGATTGAAAATTGCTAGAAAATGGGATTAGAAGGCTGTCACTTGGATAAAATGCCCATGTAATGGGAGAGAATGCTGTTTGGGGGTTGGGGGAGAGCCATGCAGTGTATGCAAGCCGAGGGAGAGAGAGAAGAGAGGGCCTTGGTTTGTTTTTCTACCATTGAAGGACCTTTTGGGACAGTCAATAGCAGGAGGAGATCAAGCAAAGGCAGGTGATAGCAGCCTTGTAGGGGCTGGTGACAGCATTTAATGAGCCTTTAATGCCCTCCTTGGTAGTAGGTGACTTCATGTGGAGTTGTTTTAGGTAGGCAGCAGCCAATTTTGGGGTTTTCTTGCGTGGGAAGTCAAGGAATTCTCTCACCAGCATTCTCTCACTTTCTCTAGTCTATTCTCTGAAGATCTCAGCATTTCTCAGCCAATTGAGAAGGTGTTTAGTTAGATTTGGTGGACATTAGTGAGAATTCTGTTGTAATAGCAGTTCAAGTTAAAGAAATATTGCAAGGGGTGCCAATTTTGGGGCCAACAAGGTGTCCAATGTCCAAAGATAAAATGGTAATGTGTGCATTTTAGTTTATAATAATTTATTAATTTCTATAATTAAGTCCTTGATCAGGTTTTACCACCGGTGCTCTTTGAGAAAGAAGGCTGGTTTTAGGTATCTTGTTGGTGTTGTTTTGCACATCTTGTGCTTCATCTTATGGATTCCACTATGCACATATCCTGAGTTCTTATGTTCCTATGTTTTTTCTTTCTATTAATGCTCATAGTTTCTCATTCATACTTGTGATTATGTGTGCGTTCTTGCAACTATTGAAGCAAGTACTTTTTCTAGATTCATCTTATGGCCAAGATATTTGACATTTTTTGTAAGAAATTGTACTTGGATACTTAAGCAGAAAGGGATAGACCCTCAACTATTGGAGCACTTTTGTGGGCTTCTTAGAAAGACTTTTACATAGTGACCTAGATAGGTTTTTAAGTGACCGTTCATGAAATTTCATGAATGTGGTTGGCACATTGATAATACCAAAAAGTGTTAGCAAAGACTGAAAGTGCTTATGTTTGGCCCCAAATATATTTTTAGGAATATTCTTGGTTGTAACTTTAACTTGATGACAACCAAATCTTAAATCTTTTTTGTGAAGAACTTGCCCTTGGACTCACTCAAAAAGATATTTTTTTTGTGGGATTTTGGAAAGTCATTCTTCATCCTGATCTCGTTAAGTGCCTTGTAGTTGACACAAAGTTGTTTAGAGCTATCTTTCTTTTCCACCAATAAATTTGATAAAGCACAATGTGAATATTGGGGTAAACCCCTTTTTTTAGTGATTCCTTTATTTGTCTTTCCACTTTGTGGTGTCGTGTTTCACTTAGCCTATAAAGTTGTTTGGACATCAGGTGGTCATCCTTGATTACATAGGATGGTATATATCACCCGTTTAGCTGGTAATTGAGAAGACAAATAATCAGGAAACAGATCTTTAAATTCATTCAACAATTCGATTAAATAAAATTTACCACCAAACTCACACAAAGTCAAAGGCCAAACCTATACACATCACACTTCATTTTGTTCATAATTTAAGTGGATATTTTAAGGAGAGCTTGGTACCTTATTGTCAAAGGAGAGTTTGGTACATTATGTTCACCTTTAATCACAACACTCTGTCTTTTTCAAATTCCAGTGTCTTATGAAATAGCTCCTTTGAAGAGACATTTTAAGACTCCAAATCTATTCTTTGCCCACAACAATAACAACTTTGTGCATGATTTGGGAATTGAGCTTAACTTTATATTCTTGAATCTCAATTTTCAAATTGGACACCATAGAGTTCCATAGTTTACTATTTGGTGCCTCATCATTTAGAGAACATATCGATATCGACTAGATAAGTTGGGGAAGTTTAAGTTTCCTGACGGGTATAATTAATTAAATTTTATGTGGTTGTCATTTATCATGGCTGTAACCCTTTTCACTGCAACAATACCAGGAACCTAATTAACTCATGTGGCCAAAAAGATGGCTGCTGCATGGAAGTTGACAAGCTACACTTTTGTGTTGTCCATATGCAAAACCTCCAAACATTTATACTTTTCATGCCCCTTATTTTCCAAGGTTTGCACTATATTCTAGTACGTGGATTTATTTATCTTTCTTTACCATCTTCCCTGTTTTTCTCTTTAGGCAATTTCAGGTAGGAACAATTTGATGACAAACAATCGAAACAAAATTTTTCTTTCTTTGCCCTATCAATATATTCTTACTCAATTTTAACTCAATCTTTTGTATTTTCCCATGGGTTTGAAAGTGCTCAGCTCCTTGGGTTTTGACTTTATATCAATGGGGCTTGTAAATGCACCCAAGGATGCAGTGTCTTCGTAGTTTAATGCAAATTTAATTGCCCTTCTAAGCTCATAAGTGCACTAAACTTCCGTTTCACAAGCTGTATTAAGCCCCTGTTCCAAATCTGGGTCTTTTGGAAGCCATTGATTGCCTCTAATTTGAGGATTATTTCGTGGACCTCAATGATGGTCAGCAAGATTTGCATAACCTTACTCCAATCCTCCCAGTTTCTTTTCATTTCATTATTGGGAATAAATTCCTATAGTAAAATGGTTTTGAATTGAGCCCAATATTCAAGAATTTTACTAGTCTCTTCAAGTATTCTCCACTATTTATATGCTGTTGGCCTTTTACTAGCCTCAAGAACTTCATATTATGGTGACACATTTTGAAGCCTACAAAGATCCTACTATTTTGGAGGAAGGCAAGAATTATATCTTTGTTTATTTCTAATCCCCATTGAATTGTGGTGGTTTCACATCTTTGAAAACTAGGTTATCCCGTACCCTTGGCTGCTGTTCTTTGGGCTGAATGTCAGAAGAAACTTTGGGTTTAGTGTGGATCTAGTGTCTTGAATTTCTGTTGCTTTACCCTTGCCTTCTGATATTTCAATCAAGGTAGTCAGTTGCGATGTCATGGTGATTAAAGTTTCCATGATCACATGCAATTGCATATCCATGCTATAAATCCAAGTTGTTAGCAGTTCATGTTACCCATGGGTAGCCAAATGGGTCTCCCAATTATGTTCAGCCTCTTCCAATTCAAGTTTTGGGTCAGTCATGGTCCATGGACCATAGGCTGATCTTTTTCAATTGGTGTTTCCCTTTCCCTACCTTCCATATTTTGTTCTTGAAAGTTCTATTTATGTATTTTATTTATTTTAAACTATCATACACTGGAATAAAACAAGACAATTATTTGTATCCACATGTACTAATAGATGTGCAAATTAATGCTTCCCTGATTTGTTTTGTTGCTACTGTAAAGCAGTTGACATGTTGTTGGGCCCAAAACACTCGTATGTACTTCAATTAGATGAAGACTGTTTGGAGAAGATCAAGGGCTGAAATTACTTGAACGGTTCAAAAAGTTTTTCTGGTGTTCTGGGTTTGTAGCTTGCTGTAGCAGTGACATGGGTGCTGCTGTACTGCCATATTGTAGGGCTAAATCTTAGTTTTGCAGATTCGAGAGGTGTTGAGGCTCTGATTGGCTAACATGCGACTGGTTACTGCATCAAATGTAGCTTAAATTGGGTTTTTCAGTCGTACGTGCCTATAAAAACATTAATTGCAATTGTGGCAGGGTTTTGGCTGACATGGCAGTCCAATCTCAGTGGTGGATGCAGAGAAATCAGTTATGACTACAGATATACTCTTGTTTTTGTTGTAAATACAGTTGTCAGGCAGTTTTGACCAATTCGATGTAGTTCCCAGCATTAAGTGCTGTCGTTGCTGGTGGTATCATGCAATTGTTTTTGGCTTTGCAACAGTTGTAGGCAAGTTTCTACTATTTTCCCTTAGTTCTGGATGCTATCCGGCTCTAATGCGAATCACAGAGTAGGTATGGTAGATTGCTGGTCTGATGCAGAATTTAAGGTTTGGCCGGGACAGGAAGGGTGAGAATGTGGGATGTGAACTGCTGATTATGCACCTAGCTTTGGCATGAACTTATTTCAATAATCCGTAGTAAGTTAGATGCATGCTTGCTGCATGATTAACTCAATTGGCTTTGGCCCCTGTTCATGCACATTGGATGGCCAAATCTCGTTAATTAGTTGGCTTTTACCCATGTTCGCACTGTCTCTCATGCATGTGTAATAGTTGTCCCCCTTGAATCCGTAGGTGTATATTGTATAATACATGGATGGTCACAACTAAGGTTTTCTTGTAATTGTCATCATCAAAACTCTTAATAACGTTTTCATGTCATTGGTGTGCCTCTAGGCCAAGAGAGTGTTTACCTTGGACCCCTCCAAACCCCCATCCACACACACCAACCAATCCAACCCAACCAACAACTAGCATGCCCCACCCACTGACCCACACACCCATCACCATCGAAAAAGTAAAACACAGAGAGAGAGAGAGAGAGAGAGAGAGAGAGAGAGAGAGAGAGAGAGAGAGAGAGAGAGAGACAGAGAGAGAGAGAGAGAGAGAGAGAGATTTTTGGTTTGGAATGTGCAGGTTATTCAGGACATTGTGCTTAGTGAGGATAGTCACTGGATTGTTGTCAGCACCTCTAAGGGGACAAATCATCTGTTTGCAATATCACCTTTTGGGGGTCCTGTGGGGCCTCATACTCATGGGTCTGTCCCTGTTGATGGAGGTGCTGCAACAATCACATCAATGCCTTTGGTGCCTTGGTGGTCCAACCTGGGTCCAGTGAAGTCTAGTCAGCAAGGCTTTTTGCCTCCACCTCCCACTATCAATCTGTCAATTGTTAATAGGATAAAATATGGGCAAGGTGGCTGGCGTGAGACAGTGAGTGGTGCTGCTGCAGCTGCTAGTGGGAGGGCATGTGGTTCGTCTGGAGCTGTTGCTGTACTTTTTCATGATGGTAAAGCCAAAAAGACTGATTTGGATCTGGATCAAGCTAGTTTAAAAGAATTGGGACAAAACATTCCAAAACAGCATCTGTGGATACTTTTTCCGTCAGGGCATCTTATTAGGTATGGCCTTCACATGCCTTCCTGGACAGAGGAGAGCCTTTCAGGGGTGATGCCTGGCCATTCCATGCCTGATGCCCTTGAAATGAAGGTTGCAGTTGAACCCTTGCAGATGTGGGATGTTTGCCGCCGTCCAAATAGGGTTGAGCGAGAAGAAAAGATGGAAAATTCTGGTGGACATGATGAAGGGAGCACCATCAGGTGTGCAAGTGGGGCCAATGGGAGATTGTGCATGGAGAATGGTTCAAGTGGAAAAGAAGGTTTGACAGCAGAAGAGCTGCATCAGCTGTTCCTTTCTAATGCAGAAGTGCAGATGCATCATTTTAAGCCACCCCTTTGGGCCAAATCTCAGGTTATGTCATATTAACTTTTTATATGGCTTGTTGTGCTTAGGTATTGCCTAAAAATTCTGAGGCTTCTGTTTTTTGCGAATGCTCAGGTATCATTCCATGTTTTCAGTGGAGCTGCAACTACTGGATTGAATGATGAATGTGAAAAAAGTGAATTTTGTGGGGAGGTGGAAATAGAGAAAGTTCAGACACGTGTGGTGGAGATTCGTAAAAAAGATCTGGTGCCTGTTTTTGACAGGCTTAAGAATCTCCAGTGTGGGGAGGGTATCAGGTAGAACATTTCAAGCTAGTTTTTGATGCGTTTGGATTTAAGTAGTCTCTTTTCTTAGCTATTTTATTATGTGACAGAAATCTGCCTTTGAATGGTACACATTTTCATTCACAGCTACTGGGCGATGATGGGAACCAGTATGGTTTTGTGGGGCCAGATGTTTATGGCACACACATCCATCACTCCAGTAGTGGAAGTAGTTGTGGCTCAGAAGGAAGTACATACAGTGGAGCAAATGCAGTCCCAAATGGTTTTCATCAGTCACACCAAGGTTTGTGTTCTTTCTTGCTCTTCATTTCAGTAAATGAATGAAAATGGGGTCCAGAACATGTGGTTAAGCCAGATAATTCTACACAACAATGAGCATTATGGAAGTCATGTTGGATTGTGCATGAATGCTCTCAGTACCAGCATATAGGTTCATCACCGTATCCTCTAGGATGAGTGGTCTGCTCATAGCTGAAGAATTTTGTGGTGCCAGTGTGCTGCTGTTGGCCTTGTTAAAGCTGCAATGGGCAAGCTCATCCAGTTGGTCTTGTGACTGGTATGGTGTCATCTCTTTTGGTGTTCGAAATGCTCCTCTTTCTGAGCTTTTTGTCTATCTATGTGTCTTCCAACGTTGATATTCTGGGTTGCCAGCCTGCCATACTTTGGACACTGTTTACTGCATCTCACAGGATTGAGCCATCTCTGCTAAAGGAAGCTGATAGCTGGAAATTTTACAGAAGTGTTGCAGTTTGGACCTGTATTTCTTGCAACTTAAGTGGTTGCTTCATTTATCTGGTGCAAGATTGTTGCTCAAATTGGTTCTTGTACCTTTCCCTCACACACACACACACACACACACACTCTCTCTCTCTCTCTCTCTCTCTCTCTCTCTCTCTCTCTCTCTCTGTGAGTGCGTGTCACATTCTCTCTTGACAGCACTTTACTGCTAAAAAGAAGTGGAAGCTATACAAATCAGGCCTTTCCTATAAAGTTGGAAGGTTCTTGCTTGAAGATCTTTCTTTACTAGTGTGAATGAAGTTTATCGAATCATTTAATAGTCGGAAGGTTCTTGCTTGAAGATCTTTCTTGAGTAGTGTGAAGGAAGTTTATTGAAGTCTTTATAGTATCAAGTTCTATGAACTTGGTTGGAGCTTCTTTCTTGAGGAGTGTGAAGGAAGTTTATTGCAGATTCTTTGAAGAGGTGTATGGTGGTGGTGAGTACTTTGCAAAATTATTTGTAGAGTGCACATTATTTCAGAGGAACTATCTAGAGTCAGTCATAGATGGGTGATCAGATCACCCGATTGGGTGGCTCATGAGCTATGTTGTACTGCAAGTCCAAAGGCATATCACATTAAGTATCACCCCTTCAACATGCTATGTTGTTCTGGCATTTGATATGGGAGATCCTATTAGGGTTTGTGATCGTGGTGGCTCTTTATGGTGCCTTGCACGACTCATATGGTGGTGCCTTCATTAAGAACTGTTATTTGAGACTCTAGCTTTGTCTAGTTTAACTTGATGCTCCAAGAACCTATTGACTTGTCTTGATTAGGGATTATTTGTTCAGTTTGGGTTAAATGTCAATACAGTAATGCAGTGCTCAGAACAGCCCTATTTCTTGATGAGGCTAGAGTTTAAACTAGGATATTCATTGCTTTATTGCTTTATGAAGGACATAGTTTGATATGAGAATTTAAACCAAAGAAACCTTGGAGGTGATTGGGTACTACAGCAGCCAACTTCTATAGAGCCCAAGATGTTGTCTAGCTCATTCACCAAATTTTTTTGAAGTCCTTTGTTAAATCTTGTGTAAGATGGCAAGTGCATAATTAATCACTCTTAAATACCAACTTCATCAACAAGAGCAAATAATGTGAACACCAGCACTGGGAAGGAAAGGGGCTAATCCTCCTTTTAGGTTATTCTTCCTTGAAGAAAAGAGAACTCTGGCATGTGACTATCTGTGGGGACCTGGATTCCCAAGAAAACAAGAAAATATCTAGTTAAATCATTCTGAAGATAGACAGCTCGAGTTATCTGCCATCACTAGAAGGTCTAGTTGCCTAGACATCTGGTTTTTTGTGGTGACCAAAAATGTTTGTGCAAAAGAACCATTAGGCACTTAATTGTGAGGGAAGACTTCTTGCATGTATTTCCTCTTGGAGCGGACATATGTAATCATATGATTGGAGGTTGCATTTCTCATATGCTTTCAATGATGCCTAAATTATAAAGTGATTTCCTATTTGTATTGTCTGTTGTTTTATCGCCATCTGAAATCTTGCTGCATGAAGGTGACACAGGGATGCAAGTTGTATGAGGAGTTTGTATCACCGGTACTGTTGAAAATCGTGATTGTGCTTGACATTCCTTTAATAATGTCTTCAATTTTACAGAGTCCTTTCCCATTTGTGTTGTATGTTGTCTTACCACCATCTAATCTTGTCACATGAAGGTGACACAGGTGATGGGGACGTAAGTTGTCTGAGGAATCTGTATCACTGGCTACCATAGAGAATCATGATTGTGCTTGACATTGTCATTCGTGTTAATACTGCATATAACTTTTTTTTGTCTGTGTGTATTTGGTTGTCCTTTCCTTTTAAAAATTTACGTTGCTAAAGCCAAAAGGCAGTTGCTTATTGTTTCTTAGCTGGAGTTGGTTTTCCTAAATCATGCTTTTTTGCAGACCCTTGTCAACTCATGCAGATAGGCTTTGTAAATGATGCTCATACATCCGTAAATTCCCTTCACCACCCTCAGCAGAGCTATCCACATTTGGAGAGGGCTAAATTACAGAACACCTTGGATGCAAAGATGCATGTTAGATCAGCCTTGCTGATTGGTTCTCCACCCATGGATATTCCCAGGCTGTCTGAACAAGATTATTTTGAGAGGGCTCCACCCCTTGGGCAGAAACAAGGAGCAAGTGTTTCTGTAGGCCTTGAAGATGTACAGAAAGGCGTTACACTTCCTGAAAATGGGGTTGGAGGATGTGATCTTGAAAAGTCAGCATATGATAGGGGTGCTCCATTTTCATTTGAAAAACCACCAGACAGTAATGACAGCTCCTATACTGCCAGCCAGGATGTTTTAAGAACTGGTTCTGCTGTTAGCAACAAGGATAACCAGGACGTGCTCGTAGGTCTCAGGAAAAGTGGAGGTTCACCCTGCTCTAGTATTTCAAATAAGGCTTCTGGGACAGCATTTGATGGTATGGTGATCCATGTAGAAAAGTTGCACCTGGCAGATTATGATGGAGCGCTAGAGGATGCTGACAGCACTGATGCAACAAATAGTAAGAGTGAGGATTTTGGAGGTGACCAGGCGGAGGATGGCTGGGAAGGAACCATGTTCCCATTTGCTGAAGGTATTTGAAGATCCGAATCAGAATTTTCCCAATTTGATCAGATCAGATTCTAATTATTAATCCTTTTTTTTGCAGATGAATGAGCTGCTTGCAAGGACGATGGATCGTTTGTTTCTTTTGCTCTGGCAAAACTTCAAATGCAGTAGCAAATTGAAGTTCTCTGCTGCAATCTTGTCAAATCAAGGTTTGCTACTCAGCAGACCATACATATCCTGTTTTCACTGCGAATATTCTTCATGAAAGCCTTGTAGGGCAGCTCTCTGTTTCTGCTAGGATCTGTATATAGCTATGCATCTTCTGCGATTGTCTTGCATGGGGAGGTGTCCTTGTTACTGACTTAACCCATTCACAAAAGATGGCTGTTTCTGTAGTCTTTTTTATGGCAGCAGCTCCTTTTCATCAAGAATTTGAAAAGACCAGACAAGGTATTGAGGTAAATTCAAATTATAGCGACAATAACGTGGGAGACACACTTTCCACTTCCTGAAATCAGGGTATACCAAGATGATTCCTAACAAACCTGTAGCTACCATGTTGAATGAGGCACATTTGTCATTCAACAGTGGACTTGTATATATCATGTAAATACATCCCACCTGTGCAGGCCTGTTGTGCCTATGATTGAAGTGTGTAGCATGGATCCAAAGGGTCCTCATTTGATTGCTACATTATGAAAGTATTTTGGTTCATTGTGTTTAACATGTAAAGAGCAAGCAATAAAAGCCATCCTTATTTTTGTCTAGATGCTGCGGCTTTATAAGCTGTCCATAGTACATGTTATGACTCATAATGGAGTTCTTAATCTGAAAGAGTTCTGAGAGAGTACCTTGCTTGATGTCATGTCAATTTACTGCATCTAGCCTAAGTAGTCTTCCTGCTAAAGCAATGTTCTTGCATCAAAATCACGTGCACGCTTGCAAAGCAATGAAGTCTTATTGGAGAACTCTTGCCCTCACGCCATCTCCAGTATGGAGAAAGTTGAGAAATGATGCGAAGGCAACCATTCTGATACTCTGCTTTAGCTTTTGAGCCTATTGGGACCTTTTCACCATTTTGATGATTGGTAGTTCAATGATTAAAATTGAAAAACTTGCATTGGAGGAAGCTGCATCAGTGGACTTATGATGGGTATAAGGGGGCCGATGGCTCAACAGCTCGTTTGGATTGTTACTTGTCAAAAATCTTGAGCTGGTTTCAGTGTTTTCAGGCTGGGTGAAGGGAGCTGATAGCATTGACTTGGTTTCAATGCAAGGGGTTGATAGCATGGTTCCTTGTATTTCTTTCTTGAGGATGAGTAATTCTTGTGCGAGAAATTGGTGTACTCCTCTGTACAAGGGGCCATGGCATGACACATACTCTCTATTACTGCAGTTGTGATGAGATGAAGGTCACAGGGTTTGGATCGTTTTCCTTAAATCCTCATTCATTTTCATCCTCATCAGCTTGGACGTTGAATTTTAAATTTCGATTAGCATTTTTCATTGTAACAAGTATACAGTTAGATTGTTTTCCTTGGATCCTCGTTCGTTTTCATCTCATCAGCTTGCACACAGGAATTTAAATTCGAATTTGCATTTTTTCCTCATAACGAGTATACATTTTGAACCGAAAATGTTACTTAAAGCAATTTGGTTTGGAGATTTGGATCAACTCCATTCTGATTTGGAAAGGCTTGTGTATGAGTTAACTGGCTTTTGCCATAGATTTGATTGCAGGTATGTTTTCCTCTTATGTTTGGGTCTAATATGCCTCATCTCTCAAACATTTTATTACAGTGGTGTTTGTTGATTGTGTTGTAGACTGACTTTGTAATTTTAGGAATCGATCTTGCAAATTATGGAACACTGTTTTTTTAGGAGAATGTACAAATAATGTGGGCCATATATGAAGGTGACACACGGTGGAGCTCTTGGTACCCTTGATAATGCTACAAGTTTGTTGGAGCTATTGTAAGAGGGGTGCACTGAAGGGCATTATTGAAAATTAGTTAACCATGGTCTTTGAGATATTGTTGCCATGTTGAGGCTTCCAATAATTGCTTAGACCTATTGAGACAAAAGATAGCTCTCAACCCCTTTTGGTTGGGCAAGGCCTTCAGCTATCTACAATTTAGATGGGAGAAGCTTGAGGATGGAGTTTGTCTTGCACTCCATTGTGTTGCAAATGATGGCTTTGGCTAACTAATTGCTAGTAGAAGGCTCCAAGCGATGTACTCTAGGCATGGCTCCACAACGTAGAATCTTGCAATGTCCCTCACATTGGTTGGGCTTGCACATCCCAAGATAGTGTAGTTGAGGTGGCTTGCATTATTGTGGTCTAGCAATTTGTGCTAGGTAGTTACCTACTGCAAGCTCCCTTCTTGGTTGGCAACCATCCCAAAAGCACTTCGAGGAAGTGTGTTTGAATGGCTTAGTGATGCTTTGCTTTCCAAGTGTTAGCTAGGTGTAGGAGCAGACTCACCATCATCTTGCAATATGTTTGACAACATGGTCTTCTAGGGGAAGCAACTCATTATGTGAGATTGATGAGACTAGCTATCACCACACTCGGGCTATTTCTTCTCAGCAATTCATGGGAGTCATATGAAATTGATAAGGCTAGCTATTGCCACTTGTGAAATTCTCTTTCTTAGGTATTTGAGATGGGAATTAGAATGATGACTAGGCATATGAATTCACATGTTTGATTTTCACTTACTACTCGGTTAGTTGATAGCTAGGTTGGGTTGTAGGGTCATTTTTGTGTTTTCACTGCCTAGGTCTCTCTCTCTCTCTCTCTCTCTCTCTCTCACATGTATTGTTAATCATGTTTATTGTGGTAAAGATAACATAATAGGGTGTAGAAGAGATTTTGTTGGACCTTTTAATTCTTGCATTCGATGTCCACTTGCAAGAGGAGTTTTAGAATTAGAATGAGATTTTCTTTATAGAAATTAAGATGAAGTGTATATGTTTGAAGAGGGTTGCTTTATTGAACTACCCTTCACATTGATTGAGATCAAAGGGATGAATCTCTCACTAGGTTTTGGAGTAGTTTTTTCTCTGAATGCTATATTGACTTTATTGTAATAGAGACATTGTTTTGCATGTTTATGGAACATCCTTGGAGGAGATTTTGCTACTATTGACATAGATGATGAAGTGAAAACATTTGTTTCCCTATAGATTGTAGACTTTGTATTCTATGAAAGATGTTGCATAACCTTTATTTCATGTGAGTTTGTAGACTTTGTATGCTATGAAAGATGCTCTAATAATATTCAAACCATATATCACTTCTAAAAAGATTCTCATATCAAGGGTCAGTCTATGTTTCATTTACCTCATGTGTTATCATTAAACTTCCTTTTTTGTGTAGATTGAAGGCAAGTGTTGCCTCATATTTCACTTGCTCCTAATTATTGTTCAAATTCTTTTGTTGCGTTGCATTAAATAAGTATGCTTTGCACAACTTTTTATTGTTTTACCGTTGCACTAAATGGCTTAAACTTGGAAAAGGGTTTATGATGCAACTTATTAGGGTTAAGACTTGATTGCTATGTTGTGCACAAGGTGGATAATTATACGTAAATGAGACATTTGTGAGGACCCAAAATGCATCACATTGACATGGATTGCACATCACATACCTTATAGGTCTCTTTTTCACATGTACACGTGCACATGTATGCATTCACACACGGTGCACACACAACTAGAGATGCACTAAGTAGATATATGTAAGTGTGTTAAGGAGAAAATTTGACCTTTCCATATGTTAGTCAAATAGAGTTTTAGAAAGATGATGGTGATAATAATCAAAAGGTCCTATCTAAACATGATACACGTTGGGAGTATGATGACCTCTCTTTCTAATTAAGATTGGAAAATAATAAATACTTTAAGAGAGGAGGAACTAGATGATAAAGAAAATTAGAGTGATTTGACTTAAGTGTTGTTATAAAGTAACATTGTGCACTAAACTTGCTTAAGAAATTAAAGAGATTCATATAATTGGTGTCTTCTTTGATATAGTGCATGATTGCCAAAAACTTAAATGATTATTCACAAAAGGATAAATTTAGAAAGGTAGAAGAGCCTTGCATATATTTTGTCATTGGGGATACATAAAAATTTTCACCAAAATGTAAGGGAAGGCTATAGGTGATTATAATAAATAGAAATTATGACTTATTGGACTTAAAATGTGTAGTTATAGCCTAAAATGTTGTTTTTTACTATGTATGTTCCCATTAATTTTTAACAACAAAATATAAATTAACATGTATGTATGTGTTTGTGTGTGTATACACACATGCACACACGTATGCATGCATGCATGTGCATGCATGCATGCACACGCGCACACATGTTTCTGTGTGGGTTTCCCTTGGGCCTTAGTTGACTTAGCTTGAATTGTGCGAAACTTGCAAACTTCTTCACGATTGATTTCAATAGCTTGTTGTGTTTTATTAATAAATATGGTTACTTGGTTATCTCACAAAACCATGCCATTGAATATCACTTGACGTATTATTGACATTCCCATATTCAAAGCTATAAGAAGTCGACGATTGGGCAATTACACCAACCAAAGTTTGGGAAATTGATAAAACTGTTTTTTGAACTTTAGAATTCTAAATGATTCGATTAGGGGATTGAATGTATGTATGTATGTCTACACACAACACAAGGGTGCGCATGTGTGTGTGAGAGGAAACAAGGGTGGAATGTGGAGTCAATGTGATGAGAGTGCAAGAGGGCGAGGGGGAGAGAGAAAGCATACACAGTTTTTTGGTGGGTATTCTATTATCCTTATTATTATCTTCACTTATATATGATTGTATAGTGCATAACAATATAAGAGGTGCTTGCCTAGCCCTTGGCCATTGGCATTTACCCCCAACAACCTCACGCTTAAAAAGCCAATGTACCTTTAAGGGAGAATAGGAAGCAAAAATACTATCAATCCCCATCACTACTCTACAATGTGTAAAGTACTCAGAAGGCAAACTCTTCATGAAAAGATCTGTAGGGTTATCATCTGTATGAATCTTGTCAAGCTTGAGCCACTTGTTCCCAAGCACTTGCTTGATAAAGTGATACTTCACCTCAATGTGTTTTGCCTTTGTGTAAAAGATAGGAGTCCATTGCAATTGGATGGCACTCATGCTATCACAATGTAAAATGGATACCTCTCTTGCAATCACTAAATCTCCCACTAGACGAGTAAGCTATATAGTTTTCTTGTATGCATTAGTGGCTGCAACATGCTTGAATTAGTGGAAGATAAAGCTGTACACGATTGCAGTTGAGAGACCCATGAGATTGCACCTCTTATGAATATGAAGACTCATGATATCACAATGCAAAACGGGTACCTCTCTTGCAATCACTAAATCTCCCACTAGATGAGTAAGCCATATAGCTTCCTTGTATGCCTTAGTGGCTATAACATACTTGACATTAGTGGAAGCTAAAGCTGTACACGCGTGCAATTGAGAGACCCATGAGATTGGTCTCTCCTAATGTATCCTTGAGACTCATGAACACATGAAACTTATAATACCACTACTTGGGAGCATGTTTCAATCCATATAAACCCTTGTGGAGGTTGCATACCAATTTTTCATTGCCTCTATAACAAATCCCTCTAGCTGCTCCATATATATATAATCTTATGCCAATCTCCATGCAAGATAGCTATCTTGACATCCATCCATCCAAGCTCCATATCTTCCTTGGCAACCATTGCAAGTACTAGGACTAAGGGTGGTGATCTTGACTATTGGTGAGAAGATCTCATCAAAATCAATCCCCTTCTCTTGCTTGAATATTTTAGCTACCAATCTTGCCTTATATATAGGCAATGCATGGGATAGATTTATTTTTAGCTTGTAAACTTGTTTGCACAGTGAGGTGTGGTTGCCAATTCAGTAAAGAAACCAACTCTTAGGTGGCACTCTTGACCACAGAGTCCATCTCTAACTGCACAAAATTCTTCCACTTATGATAGTCATCCCTAGTCATTGCATCAACATAGCATGAAGGCTCACCATAATTTGTAACCAAAACTATTGTGTTTCATGTGTGCAAGGACATAGCCTTATTCCTTCAAGAACTTCAATACACACATGGAGGAAACTATCTCTCACATAACTACTACCAACACTCTACTCAAAATTGATGTAGCACCTACCATTTTTATCTAAGAAAAGATAGATGCAAACTGATATTGACCATGGTGAGTAATGACTTACCTCTTCATTGTAGTCTTGCTCCAAGGCTTGTCAAGTACTCCATAATCCAAGTAACGCTCCTTGCATTGTCCAAGCTCATATTGCCAACTTCATGTGTACATGGAGAGGAGAAGATGGGCAAGAAGAGCTTCACGCTTGTTCCTCACTCTCTCTCACTTAACCTCACACACACCCTCTACTTCACCAAGATGGAATGGATAGAAAGAAAGGAGAAGAGATGGATCTTCTCCGCCCTAGTTCCTCACTCTCTCTCACTCTCTCTTCCTCTACTTCCCTCTCTTACATGCATGCAAAAAGAAAGAAAGAATGAGAACACTCAAAATTCAAACACACACAAATAGCTTCCTCTATTATTTTTCATTACATAAATATAAGCTTTTAGGGCTTCCACCCCTTTTGGGAATCCAACACATTTCATGGCCTTATGGCTAGTCTTTCTCTACTTGTATGCTTTTCCTAAGGGCTATGATCCATTCTAAGATGAAAATTAAATAGAGCACTTTGTTTGATCCTCGGGAGTCTATCAAAGTTAATACAATTTTCATAGGGTGAGCCGATCTCTCGAATTGATATTACAAAATGATATTGTGAGCAACTCGTTGCACATTGCCAATGATGGCATCTAAATTATTGTAGCACAATCCAAAAAATATAATCCATTCCAAATTAATACTCGAACCTTACTCTTTTGATTGAATTGCATTCTTATCCCCCTCCTAGACAAGTGTTCCATAGTGCTCACTATTGTAGGTGGCATGCTCTTATCCCCCTCTCCTAGACAAGTGTTCCATAGTACTCACTATCGTAGGTGGTATGGTCTAGCTTGCATCGAAGATGTGGATGCTAGGGATGTCAGAGTGCTATGCTCCGAGGGGTTGTGGTGTTTCTTGATCAATAATACCGCTTGATACTCAATAAACATTAGGAAAAAAATGAACTCACAAATGGGCCCTAATATAGTTTAAGATGTGGGCCTTTTGGATTTTCTAATAGGAAGGCTAGATGTTGACATCCATGGAGGGTGAATCTTCTCTCTCCAAATCTTGGGTTTTTAATTAAAAAAAGGGACAGTGAGGGATTCAAAAAAAGGGAGAATGAATAGTACACAAAAGTTGAGTTTCTCTCACCTCGTATTTCCCCCCCTTTTTTCGAGAATTTCAATTTTGGTTTTTTTTCCCCTCTCACGAAATCAGCTTGACTGAAAAGTTGAGCAACATACCACTTTCCCTCTCTTCTCTATACTCGTGAATTTTCGTCTCCATTGAAGCTCCCTACTGAGAGTAATTAGGGTTTTGAGTGTTCTGCTTACCTCTGCACTTTCTTCTCCATGCAACTTCAGATTTTGGGCAAAACACAGGTGCCCATCTCTCTTTGCATTTTCTCTTGTTTGCTACTTTTTCAATAGGGTTTGATGTCGTTTCTTACTGTTATTGTTGTTTTATTGTAGAGGTTGTTTTGGATAGGAGGCAGAGGTGCTTATCTCTCTCTCTCTCTCTCTCTCTCTCTCTCCTTTCTTTGCCCCCCTCTCTCTATGTGTTGTTTCTCTTTTATGTTGTGTTTTCAATAGAATTTGATGTTGATTCTAATTATTGTTTTCTTGCAGAGTTTATTTAGAGCAAGAGACAAAGGTGCTAATCTCTCTCTCTCTGTTTGGTTTTTTTTTTGCTGATATCTTTTCAATACAACATGATGTTAGTTCTAACCCTTGTTGTTGTTTTATTGTAGAGATAATTTTGGGTGACATTGCATAAGTGCTCATCTCTCTCTCCCTCTCTCTTTCTCTCTCTGTGTTTCCTATTTTCTACTGTTTCTTATCTTCATTGGATCAGCTTATATGTAAATTGGCCCTATTTTGTATTACTTCTATTCATGCAGTTATCTAGATATTTTTTGTTAAAAGAGATTCATGCAAGTATTTTTGTTAAAAGGAATTCATGCATGTATTTTTTTATACATGCAGGCATTGTATAAGGTTTAGGTGACGCACATAATTCTTGATCGACTATTTTGCTGCGGTGAGTGATTCCTTTGTGCTGGATGATACGGATCTGTTGGAAGTCAATGGTTCAAAAATCCTTTGCTTCATTGGTCCTATGTGTCCATTTGGATCTCCATGCCAATTGGCAATGATCCATGAAACTCTTGTATCATATCATCCATATAACACACAATATGTTGTCTTAGAATATCTCAGGTGTCAATCCAATGTGCCTATTAAGATTTGCATGCCATATGGTTGCTATCCTTGTAACAACTACTCTATAATACCCACATTTCATTCAATGTATTGAGTCAAATCAGACTCTTATTCATTATAATAAAAGTTATTTTGGCAAATTCTCTGAGTATTCTTGTGCTATTCTTTTAATTATATTTCATGCAAATGGTATGACTAAAGTGATGCCGTGAAATTGAATCTACACTTTGTGTCGATGTACATATCCACATGCATTTTGATATCGATGTTTATGTCTGTTTACAAAAGTGTAAACATCTCTTAATGCCATGTTGATTTGTATGGCATATTGGTGATTACTAGACAGACTTAAAATGCTTATTATTTAGGGGTTAATACATACTTCTTTACATCTAATGCATAGGTTAAAATGCGCAAGAGAAGAACAAGCATTCTCTCGATAGAAGTACGTAATAGAAAAGATGAAGAAGGGAATTGGATCACTGATATGTATCATTGCTTGTCTTGGGTACATATGTGCCCAAGTATGAAGGGAGCTTTTAAGATGAAAGCATTTGCAATTGCAGATGTATCAAAGCACTGTAAGGGTAAAATTTTAGCTCTCAGACAAAGGAATGTAGATTCTCACCTTGTAACAGAGGCGTTTGTACAACATGTATTCATGCAAAAACAAATACATAATGCGCCCACTGTGCCCTTTCGATGAAACATTGCAAACAGTAAGTATTTTTAACTCATTGAGAATGAGAAATTTCATGATATCTATGAAACTACTTGTCTCATATCTACGGAAGTATACCCTTCGAATTGCTGTGAGTGGCAAAATGTTGAGAGTTTCACAGGTTCTTTTAAGTGTTACCACCTCGAAACTAGTAGATTGTTCTTTGAGGGGCATACAACTAAGCAACTTGCAGAGGACCTTGTTTTTTTCTATAACTCCAAGTACATATTGCCCAAGGGGGGTCGAGAATATGGAACCCTTGAGTCGATGCACATATCCAATCTCAATAGCATAGAATGACCATTGTGTGTAGTAGTGGCATTTTGCACATGTATAGCACAAAAATTTCAGCAGACATATTGAATTCTATGAAGCCAAGCATTGGCTCAAAGAATGTACATCTAAGCAGGTTCATACCGATTGCAATTTTTGCAGACATGTTCAAGAAATGTAAGGGTTTGCAAACATGTTCAAGAAATGTAAGGGTTTGAGACGTACCAAAAGTAAGGGTTTGAGACATGTTCAAGAAATGTAAGGGTTTGAGACATACCAAAAGCACGTACGTCATTAAAAGTGCATCAGAGGATTATGTAATAAGGATTCTATGCAAAACTTGGACATAAAAAATGACTCATAGTCCTGACATAGTGGAATGTCGATTCACAACAAGGGACATGGCTTTCAGGTAAACTTTCTCTCTTAGTTGACTATTATCTTACTTTGGGATGAATCGGCTAACTTTCCTTTTCAATTACAGGTACTTTGTCACATGACAAACTTTATGCCTAGTGTTCAAGTATCGTAGATGGAGGATGCTCAAGGGTAAATGGTTGTGCCTTGATCAAGACATGTGTGAAAGTGCAGATGTGGATGCTACTGTCATTTGTGAGGGCTATGAGCCCCAAGTGTTGCAAATGGAGGATGATTGGCCGTTGAGTATAATGCACCAGGAAATTACAATGTTAATGCAGAATCCACCTATTAGCTTCTATTTTAAACTAGATGGTAGGAAAATTCAAAGGCAAGCTGAGGATATTGTTACCGATGGAAAGTGTGTGGCTCCACATATTTTAGAAATTGTAGAGTCTCCCAAAAAATCCCAAGACCACAAGTTGTAATATCCAACACCTATAAATTTTTGGATTTTTTTGGCCAATAGAATATTGTCGCTTACAAACTTGCAATATTTAAAAATTATGGTATCTATGAAAAATCATACACTTGTTATACACTTTCCACATCAACACATTTACATATCCATGTAAACTTTACAAAGACGTAAGTAAAGCCATAACTAAATTTTATATGCGAACAACTCTTAATGGTTTAGAACTTAAGGTTTTTAAGATCGAACTAGTTTAGTTCTTGTTTCATTGTTTCATTTCACACTTTCTCTCTTCATCTCTTTATATCCACCACATCCCTCCTACCTCTACGATGGATGCTCGCACACACTTTGATGAGTGGATCCACGAGACAATCTTTGCCAGCCAGGGTGATGAGATATTTCAAGTTTTCTCTAAGAACTTCAACCTTAAAAGTGTGCGCTTATCGCTGGGTCCCTTCCTTCAGGTTTTGGAAGACTTTGTGAGCACCATTGCTACTTGCACATACTCCATCGAGGGATCCGACATGACTTGGGTGCCTTTGGAATAGCTCATGGCATTTCAGGCAGGGAAGAATCACCAAAAAGTGATGAATAGGTGTCTGCTCCCATGAAGATCCTTCGCACAGAGTATGCACTGCTTCCATGGGCAGTGCACCAGGTAAAACACCTTTGGATCTCATGGAGTGTGATTGCGCCGCATTGGCAATTTACCTCCTTGCATTGGATACACCCCTAAAGAGGAGGAGAGCGATGAAGATACAACTCCACATGTTGTTGCTATCACATACACGGGAGAAGAACCGATTGAAGAATGCTGAAGAGGAACATCGGGTGGTGGTAGAGCAAGGGTTGGCTCTCATGGTGCCATCTTCTTCAGAACAACCATAATTTGACAAACCCAACCTTGCCTCCTTGAAACCCATTGAAGTAGATGGTGTACAATACTTGCTTCTATCAGATGTGTTGCAATACTTGAAAATGAAGGAACAAGAGTTGCTTTCCATCCTAGTCAGGGATTCGATGGAAGACCTGATCGATTATGATTACATGGATGTGCATCCCACGATGGTAGAGATTGGAAGATATGATGGCATAAGCTTAGATACAATGAGTGCCATCATTGCAACACATGAGAATATTACCTTGATTGAAGAAGATTACATTGTGCTGGATGCTGAATTTGAAGCACTACAGCATGATCTGTTCGGACCAAGGCCCCAGCTTCCTACGAAGGAGTTTGTCGATCCCTCTGTTCAAAGAGGTGTCTCACTGAGACACAAGGAAATGAAGATACAAGATGATCTGGAGAAGGTGAGATTTCTAGCTACCATATATTTTTATGCGATGAAACTTGACAGTAAAGTGCGTCGGTCCCCCGAGTAGTCCACCGGTGAAATTTTGGCAAAAAATGATGATTGCAACTGCCTTGTCCGAAGTTTGGTATTTGGGGCCACTTTTTGGGTTGGGCCGGTGGACTCCAGGAGACCCAAGACACCCTACCGTCAAGTTTCGTCACTTTTTGATAACTCTAGGTTAGTTGCTAAATATATTGTTTGATTTGACTTTGTCATTTAGGACATACTGTATATAGATGAGTTTGCATCAAGGCAACGAGGAGCTGAGCATGTGGATCGACCGAAGGATTCAGCTTTGAAAGAGTACATTGGCACTTGTTGTAGACTTGCTGGTCTTCCATAAGAAATTCTCACCACGAGGGCAAGAAATAATCATGAAAATTCAAGCTTTGACCAAGTTTGGACATTTTCGAGCGATACTTGTGACATGTAGCTTCTTGGAGAAGGTGGTGCTAATCAGCGGTTAAAGCTTCTTTACTTGTTTGACCAAACACGTGGTGGAGCAATGTGTGTGCTTGCTACATTAGGTGATCTTGCTAAAGTGATTGATCCGCTTCTCCTGGAGAAAGACCTAAAGGGGGAGCGCATCATTTTTGAAGTAAAGAAGGAACTTATATTTTCATCGGAAGCTGGCCCCTCCTATCCACCGATGAAAAAACCAAGGAACAATTGAGAGTTCTTGTTGGCTATTGGATTTCTGTATCTGTCATCACTATCAACCATCGCATGTATTTTTCTTGACGAATATAATATATTTAACTTTGTCTCTATAAATAAATATTTATTGAATAAATGTGTAGTTCATGTAAGTGTGACGATAATGTGTGGTACGTGAATGGCGCATTCGCATACGTTAACATAATTCAATGCATAGTACTGCACTTGCAATTGTGCATAAGCAATAATGTAACTCATATCCATACGTATTACTACTTTCGATGCGTTTGTACTTGAAACAAAAATTAAGAGTCGTTCGTTTCAAGAAACAAAACAAAACAACTTTGCTCAATTATTTTAATTCAATACACATCGCATGAGATATTATGTATATACAAATAAATATTCCAATGTGGTAGAGCATACAAAATTTTTTGGATTTCCAAGATGCTATGGTGCTATAACACTCATTACAAAACATTGCATCATTAATCTCATAACCTATGGAGGAGTCCCCTTGTCATGTTGAAGCCAAATGATAAAGTTCATGTCTTTATTTGTGATTGTGATACGCTTTGCATGGATGGCTGCAAGCTGTGTATCATCAAACAAGTCGATGAGAAACCCCTCTGTAGTCATTTGTAGGGCCTCCATAGTTGTAGCAGTCCACCTTCTTGCTGGTGGGCCATCCTGCATTTGCACCAAAATCTTCCCATCCCTTTCAACTCCAAGTCCTGCATGACTTCCCGAACAACCTTATGGAAAGAACTTTTCGGGATGAGAAGCTCGTATCGGCATTGGATTCTCCTTATCCCCCAAAGGGCGACAATGCCCAGTTTTCATCTCCTCTTCTTCTATGGTGGTCGTTGTGCTCTATGGGGAGCACCTGCTACTGTGTATCATCGAACAAGTCGATGAGAAACCCCTTTGTAGCCATTTGTAGGGCCTCCATAGCTGCAGTAGTCCACCTTCCTGCTGGTGGGCCATCTTGCACTTGTGCCCAAAATCTTCCCATCCCTTTCAACTCCAAGTCTTGCATGACTTCTCGAACAACCTTATGAAAAGAACTTTTTGAGATGAGAAGCTCGTATCGGCATTTGATTCTCCTTATCCCTCGAAGGGCGACAGTGCCCGGTTCTCATCTCCTCTTTTTCTGTGGTGGTCGTTGTGCTCTATGGGGAGCACCTGCTGCTGCACTAGAGGAGGCTCCACCTTGTGCTCCAGGTGGCGGGCCTTGGCGTGAGGTCTTCTCGGGGCCTAAACGATGACATGCTTGCTTGGTGCATGCCATGCAAGCTCAAGGAGGGCAAGATGGAGAAGAAATAGAGGTTGGGGGTGTGAGAATGGATGAAGCAAATAAAGCACGAGATGTGAAAATGAGAAGAAGAATGAACTTTTAACCCATTTAAACCCCAAAACTGGATTAATGCAGCTTCATTCGCACTGTCCATCGTGTGATCATAAATCCATAACCATTTATTGGAATGTGACAAAACTTTACACTCGCACTCATTAGGTGGCTAAGAGCCCAAAAGTTTATTTTTAGAAAAAAATACATGCAGACCCCTGGTTTGAAGTCTGGCATTTGGAGCCACTTTCCTTGCGCGTGTGAAGTTTCGTTGCATTCTAATACAGTTTAATATTTTAAAAATTATCCCACACTAAAATTATGGATGGATTGATAATCGAGAAATCAACATTGCGACTATTGGCCCTTAGAAACTTTGCATCACATAGACTATATAGAGGCATCAGGAGTAAAGTCTACAACAAGAAATGTCAAATTTTTGTATGTTTTTCCTATTGAAATTGATAGTGCTAGCAAAAATTGTAAGTAAGGATTGAAAATACAGCAAAGATGCACAGTCAAAGTTGAGAGCGAACGACAAGAGTAAAAATTTAATTCACATTTTAAGGGCTCATACAAGAGTTTTGGATTGGGACATAGTCACATGTCCAATGCACGAGCATAACACTATGCCAAAAAAGATAACATTACAAACTGACCATTGGAACGAATGCTTCATTCATTGATTGAAGATTTCTTACAAGTTGGAAGTCCTTGGGAGTTATAGTGATGCACTTCACATGTATTGCACAACACTGAGCATGAGTCATAAAGTCAACTAAAAAGACCTCAGTAGCACACTGTAGAGCATAAATACATTCTTTTGTGAAGCAATCATGTATATCCTAACCTTGTGCCAAAAATCACCTCCTGCTTTTTTTGCGGTAGAGGTCTTGCACAATCTCACAAACAAGTCTCAAGAAGCTCGCCTTCGGAATGATGAAATCAAAAGAGCGTTGATACCTCCTAATTTCTCTCAAGGCCAATGTACCTAGCTTCCACTTGTGTTTCTTGTGGGGATGCTGGGAGGACCCTTGTGAGGGCGGCTTGAGGAAGCTGGGTTAGGTTGAGAAGGGGGTGCATCTGAGCTAGTAGATGCTCCAAGGGGTTGAACATGATATGGGACTTTGAGTGGAAGCTTATTTGCAACTACCTTAGACCTAGCCATCTTTCCTGCACAAGAGATGTGAGAACTCAATGAATAAGATAGAAAGTGAAACCCTCTTTTATATAACCCTAAACTGTAAGACTCATTCACATAGATGCACACACTCTCTTTCTCTCTTAAACTATGAATTGCATTCACATTGAACACATTGTTCATCTTGCTATCTTAGCTCTCTTTGAACCCATTTGCTGCCTTGTTGAAGCCTTGTTTCTAGCCACTTGACATGGTTTTCTTTGACACTTGAAGCTTCATAACGCACTCTTTTAGTGATATGATGTGTTTCCATCATGTCTGCAACCGATTCTTTAGCACTTTCATTTGCTCTCTTTTGTGAGAGTTTAGCTTCATCTGCTACTATAATCCTATACCACCAAGATAGCAATTGGATCATTGGATTGCTACCATTCACCTCTCCACCATGATCGGTTTTTCTTTAATATGCACCATGCACTATCCAATGTGAATTTTCCATCCCTTGTGTGGATCAAATTCTGATGCTTTCCTTTTCTACAAAGTATGGCCCATGTGCCTCAAGGATATGCTACAAAGACACATATGACACATGAGTAAAACTATGCTCAATAATTTATACAATTCATACAATTTTAAAATATTAACTTAGTACGCACCATGTAATGTGTGATAGAGCTTTTGCCCCACGCTTCCACCATGTTTTTGAATATGATCCAATGGAATATTGAAGATGGGCTTCCAAGTGGGATCTTCAAGCTTTACTCCTTTAACGACCTCACTTTCATCTAATTTTATAACAAAATGCAATTTACCATTATATTCCTCAACAAACATATTGTAGTACATTATCATTACTGACTACACCTTTTACAAATTTAAATAGTAATTATTGAGTTCGGTGAACTTCATCTCATATGCATTTTTGGTACCAACCTTTAGTGTTTCCATGCATTGAACATGCAGGGAATCTCCTATCAGCTCCAAAACCTTTGTATTAAGTTGCCGTTGGGCCTTTATTAACTTTGAAGGTTGACGAAGAGACATTATTCTATTTCTCTTCAACACACAACCAAACCCAGTCTTCACACCTTTGAATATCTTTGAGTAAGTCGTTGTGCTAATACTGGCCCTGTCACAAATAGATTGTGCATCCACAGCTGAGAACTCATTTGACACATATTTTAATGTGCACTCAATCACCTTTTCCTTCACAACCTTAAACTTAGGATTGCTCAAAGCGTTTTCCAATGTACTTGCCTTCAGCAATCTATTAATACACGATCTAACCTCACCCTCACCTAGGTTATCTTTTTGAGCTACCTTACATGCTTTGATACATCACGTCCACTGGCCACTATTCACAATTAACTCATTGATTGATTTCTTTTTTCATTTGTGCTCATGTATTAGCTTGATATTGATCTTTCTCAAGTTGTCCAATTGTGCCTTTGCCTCCTCATATGAGATACGAATGTCATGGATAGTGTCCTGCATTGAAATAATTTGATTGTTTTGTTGAATTATAGTGCCATTCAGTTGTACCGCTTGTCCTATGAGCTATTGTATATGAAGTTGATGTGCATCGATCACATCATGACAATTTTTTACGGTTGCTTGACAAGTTGTAAATACTTTGAACACTTGATCATTGAGTCGCCTAGTATAACCGAGCAACCCATTTTCACCCTCGCACACATACTTCAGCAAATTTGTGATTTCTAAGAAAGTTGGAGGTCTATTGTTTAAGGGGTCAATTGGTTAGATTTCCCCATCAATCCAAAATCCACATGTTTCAATCCCATTTGCCTGTAACTTTGCAAAACCTAAGGGTTGACATTGGTACGCTGGGTTCTTTTGAATAATGGGGCACATTTAATCTCTACCTCAATATGCAGCTCCTTCTTTCATGTATTCATTTTACTATTAATAGAAATGGGGAGCCTACTTGGTTGTTATAGGAGGTAGAGTGGAGATGCACAGAGAGGCACACAAAGGTGCCAAAAGGGAAACGAGGGTGTAAGTAATTCACTCTGTTAATGAAGGTTGCATAAACACAGAGAAGAGGTCACAATAGAGCCATGAGAAAGTATAGATATGGGGTGAAATGTCTCCATTACTTAGTTTATTTTAAGGTGCGTATATGTAGTGTTGCACGTCCACACATAGGAAAAAAAACTACAGAATCTCTACAGATTTACAGGAAGCAGGACTGGTTTACTAGAATAGTTTGAAATCTCTAGTATCATGTTTAGATGATTTAATTTTCACTTTAGATGGATCCAAATATATACTGTGACTTATTTTGAAGAGAATAAGTCGTCCAAGATAAAAAATGGATAAAAATAATGTGATTTATGAAAATTATTATTTTTCTTATTTTTGATGGATTTTCACAATTCTGTCCACGCTAGCTTGTCAATTAGATGTGTTCCGATCATTTTGAGTACCCGAACAACTATATTTGGAGTTCATATGACAAAGTTATGATCTAAACAAGTTACATAGTAGAAAAAAATGAAAATAAAAAGTATAAGCTTTAAAGCTAAGCGCTAAAAGAAAGCGTTCTCTCTTCGTCATCAATGATGCATCCTCTCTTCTACCCTCTCTCCCTCCCCCCCTCCTCCCCCCCTTCCTTGCAAAACTATAAATTGAGGGCTTGGAAATGACCAGAGAGAGCGACAAGAGAAATCTTGACGAGGACGAGACGTTGATCAAGAAGGAGGAGCGACAAGAGCAATCTTGACGGGACGAGACACTGATCAAGAAGAAGGAGAAGCGACAAGAGCAATCCTGATGGGACGAGATACTGATTGAGAAGGAGGATCGACAAGAGCAATCCTGATGGGATGATACACTGATCGAGAAGGAGGAGACTCTATTCCACGAGATAAAGAGACATCATTCCGTTCAACCCAAGGAAGGGGATATGCTGAAGATCTCTCATCCTCTTCTACTCTAATTTGAGAAGAGAAGATACTGAAGAATTCTATCCTATTCTATCATACCTCTACTCTCATCTCTATTCCATCTACTAGAGAGAGTGAAGTATTGCTTTCCACGAGGCAAGAAGAATCATCCGCAAGGCCCACATCATTGAATCCCGCAATATCCATCATCATCATCATCGAGAGTCTTACACCCTTGCTAATCGGTATTACTGATTTGTTCTTTTTCTTCTTCTACGAATCATATTTCTGTCATGGTCCCAAACAAAAAGAATTCAAAAGAAAAAATCACTAATGACCTTACTAACGTGGAAGCAATAGTTGGAGTTGCGAGCACGTGAGTCACTAACGGAGTCACGGGCGTGGATAGCAACCCTTTATCAATCGTGATACCACATGTTTTTCTAAAATAGTTCTATCCAAATTCATTAGAAATAAGATAAGTTTCTTGAGAAATACTGACTTAAGACTAATAAACTTGGTTACAAAAATTGGAAAGTTAGAGACTCCAAAATCTAGATGCCCCTAGTTAAATTCCAAGGGGAAGATTTTATTATGCAAAACTCAAGTGTCGATTGCTACTAGAATTAAGCATCACTTAAAAGTTGTGTGATTGATTGAAGTTATAACTGATTGCAAATATCAATCTTGTTTGTGATTTTCTAGATTAGATCATCCTGATTGAATTAAGAATTGGAATAGATAAGAATTGAGGAGCCCTATACCTCCCAAGGATAGGTGCTGAATCACCATACCAAGAGGGGATGTTTTTACCACCATGGAAGCATGGACTGGCTTCGATGGCGAGAGGTCTCCCAGCAGGGATCGTATTAAGTAGGAGGTGGATAGGGTGCCAGGGGGCCTCTAGCTAGTAAATCCCTTTTCGCACCTAGGAACTACTTGGTCCCTTGTATGGCCTGAGTTCTACTTGGGACACCTATAAACGCTAGCTATAGGTGGATTTGATCTTGGTGACGCTGTCTCGTGTTGGGGGGTCGAAGGTCTACCATCGGGGTTTAGAGCAGAAGAGGAGTGAGGGATTCAAGGTTAGGAGAGGGAGACAAGAATGAGGTTTGATAAATCTTGGGTTTTAGAGATGATTTAGTTGGAGAAGAAGACCTCAAGCTTTTTCATATACTTAGCATAGATGAATGGATTTAAAGACTTTGACTTGAGTACATCAAATGCGTATGAGGTTAATAGACCAATACATATAGAGATTTTATCTCAGATTTAATCCAAATACATATTTCAAATGGAAGCCCAAACGATTTCAATTTCATGAATGCCAATGAAAAACAACTCCAAGATACAAGTATTTGTGTGGTAGACTCCACTACTTCCAAGACATAGACCAAAAACTCTTGAAATGCACTAACAAAGCTTTTAATTCACTTCAGCCCTATTTTATAACAGTAATTTCCAGCCCATAGACAAGCTCCAAAAATGCACATAATCTCAAAGAATAAGCCTCTCTAATCACTCTCAAATGAAGCCCTGATGTTTAGAGGTCAATTTCATCACTTGCAACCACATAGATCACTTGATTTCCCTCCAAGAAGACAAGAATAGTGGGCTACCTTGTTTATGACAGGTTTTAGCAGTCCAAAACAACCCCATACACCTCCAAAATCTTCCCTTTACTTGCCCCAAAGTCACTCAAGTACTTGGGCACAAGAGGGGCTTCAATAGACCATGAAAACTGTAAGAGAATGGGAGAAGACGTACATAAGAGCAGGCTGAATACTTTATCTCTATTTTTCCCTTTTATGGACTGTCATACCACTCATTTTCGTAATACCAAATGGATGGGCAAGAAAGAATCTCACCTTCTTTGTTTGTATCTCCTCTCTTTCTTCAGTTTGCTCTGAGTTTGCATGCTTTGGAGCATGCACTATAGCCCTGAGCTCTTCCTCCATCTGCCACAGGTATGCAGACCCAAAAATTGCACCAAAAAATGCGGGTTGCTCTTCTCTTCAGCTTCCACACAAAACTTGACCATATAGGTCACTTACAAGTCACATAAGTCCATTATTTCAGGTCCCATATAAACCAAGTGGACTTTTGGGCACTCTTCTTGATTTCCAAGCAAATACTCCTCATGAACCAATGTGACATAACCTGTAGACTGTCAATTACCTCGTGTTGATCGAGTTTTGGGTTCCCATAGACTTACTTTTTGTCAATTTACATGATACAAACTGAAAATTGCATGTCAAGTTACAAAAGAACTTATGAGATTAAATGATATCTAAGTCAAATATTGGAAAATAATGACTGAAAGTTTCTCATGTGAATCCTAATGAAATTCTTCTGCAAACATAATAACTCCATGATTTATATCATGAACAATAAACTCTTTGACATTCACCCCCTCCTAACCTGCACATCCTCTGGCATGTGCCATTTCATAAAATTGTAGGTTAAGGAGGCTCTTCTTCTGACATATCTTCATCTTCATCCTCTAAGTCTTCTTCTTCTTTTTTGTCTTCAAGTAGATGGCTCACATCCAAGTCATCAAGCTCATGAGTAAAAGACTCTCTTCGTTTGAAGAGCTTGATACGTTTGCCGGCTCTATTGGTATCTTGACCATGGTCCCATCCATTTTGGCCAAAGTGTAAGTAGCATTATCATGTATCACCTTCACCACATATGGTCCAAACCATCGCTTAGCTAGCTTCCTATGAGCACTATACTGATTGTCCAGGCTGCTGTCATAGACAAGTACCCAATCATTCTCTTGGATAGCTCTTGGACGGAGTCGATGATACTTGTCAAACCTCTTCTTATTCTTCAACCTTGCTACCTTAAGCCTTTCAATGGTTGACTTGACATCCTCTAGCCTTCTTTCAAGCTGCCTTATACGTAAAATCAGCAGCTCTTCTCTATTTATGCCTTCATCCCAAGGCAAGATACTCCATGTGATAATAGACTCCTCAATAGGCATAATAGGTGGCTGCCCATATATTAGTTCAGCCGTCATATAACCTGTTACTGCACTATGGGTAGTTCTATCAGCCCATAATGCGAATGGAAGCATTTTAGGCCATTCTCTCATCTTCCCTCTGCAAGACTTTGCCAAAGCTTTGAAAATCGGTTGATGACCTCTTTCACTCTTACCATTGCCTTCAAGATTGTAGGCTGATGTAAGAGATAGCTTGATTCCCAAGTGAGCTAAGAAATGGCGAGCCTCATCGGCATCCAATTCTCCTCTATCAGCAGTTACTTTGGCAACACAGCCATACCTGCAAAACACTTCTTCAAGTAAAAATCTATAAATAGCTTGAGTGGACTTTGTTGTCAAGGCTTTTCCTTCCACTTGATTTGTGAAATCTTCTCTACAAGCACTAGATATCTCATGTTCCAAATTCCTATAGGCATTGTTACTAAATCAACAAGGAAAGGTAGGCTAAAGCCCATCTCTATGCTTAACCATAGAGTACATTTGACAAACATGACAAGTATCAACAAAATACTCAATGTCTTTATACATGTTTTGCCACCAAAATTTCTCTTTTATTTTGGCAAAAGTGTCCCGTATGCCTCTATGGCCAGCCAATAGGCTTTCATGAGATTCTTGCATGACCTGTCTTTGAGTCTTCTTGTCTCCTAGGACATGAACAAGCACTTCTCCTTTCTTCTTCGCATGTCTCCAAAGGTAGCCATCTTTGAGAAAGAAACCATAAGCCTTTCTCCTCATTCTCTTGAATTCTTCATTAGTCCAAACTTCCTTCTTTGTCATAGTGCTCAAGAATTGGCCAATTTTTAGCCAATCATCTGCATAATATTCTTCCTTAAAATGAAAACAAATTAAAACAAAACATTGAGCATACTGTCTTTCAGCTGCCCACCGTCCTTCCATGGTTGTTTTTTCTTTCTCTACTGTTGTAAATTCTGTTACAGCAATTGTACCTGCTATACTTGTCATAATTAATGATGTACTGTTGAGAGTGAAAAAAACTGAATTTTTGACTGATTTTTGTTGTTTTTTGAAGTGTTTGAATGATTGATTTTTGATGGATTTAGAGTGATATATGGTTGTTAATGGAAGTATTTGAGAGTTTTTTGGATGATATTGATTATGTTTTAGAAATTCATGATGATTTTTAGTGGAGATATGAAGCTCTATGATGATCTGTTGAGCTTCTGATGATTGGTTATGTATACCTTCTGTATAGCTTCTGTTTTGTTCTGATTTTCTTCTGTATGAAGAATGAATTGATGATTGATGAAGATTGAGATCTTTTGAAAGCTCATTGAATAGTTTTTGATAGTTTGGAATGGTTTGAGTATGATTTATGAGGTTTTGATGACCTTCTGTAACCTTCTGTAGAGCCTCTGTCTCTGCTCTGTCTCTGTACTGTAACTGTACTGTAGCTGCTCTGGTACTAGACTGTAACTGTTCAGTAGACCTTCTGTAAGAGTTCTGTAGAATGTATGTGTGACTTTGGGAAAGTTTTCTAACTTTTGGAAAGGATGAATCTAAGTTCAAAAGAGCTAAAGCAAGTGGAAGAAGCAGCTGCTAAAGACTGAAGAGAAGACTAAGTGGCAGTGACAGTAGTGAGCAGTGAAAAGACACTGTAGTGGATTTGGTGACTCTTCATATCAGACATATCTCTTGGGAGGTGCATCCACGACCTAAGAAGGATTATTGAGAGTTATTATGAGATTATTGTAGTGAGGAGATGATGTACTATTGATAGGGAGAGAGAGAGAGAGCCAGGGATAGCCGATTCTATCAAAACAGTGTAACTGTATGTGAGAGATTGAGAGAGAGAACTATGAAGACATTGAAGAAGGATAATATGTGATTGATTTTCATTCAAAGATGGTGTATTATTTTGTGTTCTTTGTTATATTGAAGAATTCTATGAAGATGTTGAAGAATATGGTTGATTCTATCAAATCCGTGGGAGAAATCTACTATGATGCTACGTGAAGAATTGTTGTTTTCTTTGTTTTGATGATCAAAAGAATGAAATAAAAGCTTATTGATATTACAAGATAGATTTTCTTGCGAGATAATTCCCTTTTCCTTGGTGTTCCTCTTGGGACTCCATGTTTTTGGTGCGCTGCCGGGGAAGCTTGCCATCAACAAGCACCAGAAGAGGCTGAAAATGAAGGAAATGGCATTGCTAAGAAGAGAAGAATTTGCTGGATGTTTGCAAAGTTCCTTCTTCCACTAAAGAGTTGGAACTTCTCATAATCAAAGCCACTTTCCATAAGAAGTTCATCCCATAATGGCGGAAACATATCACCATCATGATGCATGCTCTAGGTGGTGGATTGTTTCCTCTTCCTGTTAAAGCAGCAGAAACTTGCATCTTGGTGACAAACTGTTTGGGAACAAACTGAAGAGCAGAAGTAGAGATAATGACCATCCATGGAAGATTTGGCATTCATTGAGAAGTTTCCAGACATCATCAAGTGGGAGATTGTGAAGAAGCTTCAGGAGTCTTGGTCTGTGGAGGTTCACGAAGACAAGAAGGAAAAGAGTTGGAATTTGTTTGTGGATGCTCAACAACAAAATACATGGGATGCTTGGTGCACTGATAATCTTCTGTTTGTCCAATTAGCAACCCACTGGAAGTTGGTAGACATTGTGTTTTTCATAACATACATTGTTGAAACTCTCAGAAGCTGGCATTATTATAATGACGTAACAACAATCCTAAGAAGAATGAGTTTTGATACTTTCAGAACAGAATATCTCCCCCTCTGTAGTGGTTTGAAAGCTGAGTTCAGAGATGTTGAAAAGAAGGAAGTAGAAGAGATGTTGGCCAGAGAATCCATCAGAGACCGAAGCCCTCTCTCATACTATCCTGTGGAGTCCAGACCAACTGGTTGAAGCCAACCCCTTGATGAATGATGCAATAAAGAGGCAAGCGTTGGAACGAGTCCAAAGGTACGTGAGAAGAGAGAAGGCAAAAATCAAAGCTGAGAACGAGCTTGCAGCAGAAGCCTCCTTTGACACCCTAAGAGCACTCTTTACAGAAGTCCCCATGGTGACGCAAGGTCCCCTTCCTAGTCAGATTCATCTTGGAAATATTGATGACAGGCCAGTAAATGTAGTCCCATTGCCAGTTTTTAAGGGAGAGTATAATCAAGACCCTGATCTTCATGTGGCAGAATTCATGGTAGCATGTGTGGCTAACAATGCCAAAACCCCTGAGCATTGGTTAGAAATATTCCCCGCCACTTTCAAGGGCATGGCGTTTTAGTGGTATGAGAGACAAGCAACATGAACTTTTGGCACATGGGATGACCTGAAGTTGGCATTCCTCACTAAATTCAGGCGTGAAAGTTTTGAAGAGCGGATGCGAGAGGAGTTCATGAACCTAAGTCAGTCCTCTGGAGAAAGAGTAGAAGCTTATGTCTCACGAATGGAATCTATCCTGAAGAGATGGACTAACCATCATTTGGACGAAGGAATCCAAAAATGAGTGTTTCTCAGGGGCCTACAACCATAAGTTCGCAAGTTTGTAGAATTGAGAAGACAGGTCAATCTGCAAGCTGCAGTGGAAGGTGCAAGATTGTATGACGAAGTTGAAGCAAGGCTGTCAATGACTCCAGGAAGAGGAGTCTTACCTTCCCCCATGCCTGGAATGGTATACCCACCAAATGCAGTCCCAGGGACAGTTCCCTACCCCTATCCCCAGATGTAAACAGTGCCGCAGTATAATGCACCTAATCCAGTGTGGTCATCGCAAATGACAGTGCCTCAAATTATGGTTCAACCACAACAACAGTGGCCTCAAACAGTTCCTCCAATGGCGACTCAACAACAGTGGAACCCCACCAACTAGAATCAACAACCCCAAGTCTCAACAGGAGCTCTGAATCAGAGTCAGAACAGAGGACCTTCTGGATCAACCCAACCAGTTTATACAATAATTACAGACGCTTCCCAAAACCCTACTACAATTACTTCAGGAGGTGAAAATTTGAAGGACTACTTATCCAACTTAGTTGCAAGTATCAAGAAAGAGCTTCTGGATGTGATTACAGAACAATTACAGACGCTGAAGGTGAATACCTCCAATATATCCACTCATGCGGGAGAGCTGGAAGAGATGTGATGCACTCTAATACCTGGTGTGGAAAGTGTCATCAAGCGGGACATTTAGCCACTGAATGTACCTGAAAACCAACCATTCTTGGAGCCTTCTATTCCTATTGTTTGCGGAAGAACCATACAGAGAATATTTGCTCTCTGAAACAGACGCATGAACAAAGATAGAAGGATGAAAATACAAGATTCAACTTACTAGAATCCAAAATGACAACACAGGATATTGGACCAAAGACTAGGGAGTTTGGTCCTAATTTTGGTCCAAGGAGGTTTCCCTCTCAAAGTTACAGAGGACAATAGTCTGGCGGTGGACATAGATCAGAGGTGGAATGTTATAGGTGTCGAGAAAAGGGACATATCTTCCCGAATTATCCAAACCCTAGACGATCTGTGGATTACAAGCCCTTATACAACCGATGCAAAGGAGAAGGCCACACTGCAAATGACTGTCAAAGTCTAGCCCCTGTAAAGGCCAATGCCACTGATAGCCAACAGAAGGTACAAGATCCTGCTTCCAATTTAGTCGAGTTGGAAGTTGCCGCTGTGACGCGCACCAAGAAGAAGGAACCAGTGGTTCAGAATGAAAATAATTCTCCTGCCAAGACTGTGAAGTTCAACCTACCTATAGAGGGATAGAGCAGTATAGAATAGAACAGTGCAGTACAGAGCACTACAGTGCCACAGAGAGTTACAGAGACAGTCCTAGAGACAGGACCAGAGGCCCAAGAGATAGATGATACAGAAGTACTTCTAGAAAAAGAAGAAGTGCCAATATTGCAATTATTAGAAGAAAAAGGAAAGATGAAAATGGGTGTAGCCCCCTTCCCCAGCAGGCTGGGAAAGCCTATGGATCCTATCAAAGATTATGACTTGGTAAAAGACCTAGACACTTTTAAACCAAACCTAACATTCTGACAGTTGCTGATGTTGTCTCCCAACTGCCGAAAGAGATTCAAAAGCATCTTGACAAGAAGGCGTGGACTAAGGATCGCTCCTTCAACAGCGACCAAGACCAATAAGGCCCCAGAGCCTGTAAAGGAAGTAGATGTGGCTAATGCCTTTCTAAATCCTGGAACCCCAGAGATTAGTGTATGGATAGAAGGATGCTTCATTTAGATGCATTGATTGATGGAGGCTCATCAGTCAACATAATAATGGATGTCACAATGAAGGTCTTAGGGTTGCAAGGAATTCAACCTACACAGTGGCTTATCAGATTGGTAAACCAAAGTAGAGTCAAACCGTTGGGCATCCTCCCATACGTAAAAACAACCCTTGCAGGAAGAGACTATTGGTTGACATACTTGGTGGTCAAACCAAATTCTTATGGGATCTCATACCCTCTGCTGTTGGAAAGACCTTGGCTTTTTGAAGCAAGAGCCAAGACGGATTGGTTCAAAGGAACCTTAACCCTAGGTAGAGGACCCAACAAAGCGGTGTTAAAGCTGTATGGATCGCAAAAAGGCAACGAATCCACATCCATTGAATTCATAACTGACTCCTCTAATGAGGTAACAGATGGTACATCAGGAGAGGAAGAGGCTGTTAAGCAGATCTTTTATAAGAAAACAGAGGCACAATCCCTAACAGTGGGCACTGTAAGCCAACTGCCACGGGATGTAAAATCCTTGTCCATGGGTGAATACCTCCTGCCTCAACTAGAATTAACTTTGGAAATCACCTCTGACAGTGAAATAGAAGCATGGATATATTGTTCTCCTTGTTACATGACAGTCGCAGAGACAGTACAGAGATAATACGGCTACAGAGCAGAGACAGTACAGAGTAGATACACAGTGGTTACAGAGCAGAGACAGAGCGGATACAGAGACAATTACATAGACAGTAACAGATATAGAACCACAGCCAGAGCCAGAGCCAAAAGTAGAGTTAGAAGTTGAAGCAGAAGCAGAAGCAGTTGCAGAGGTAGAAGATCCGTTCTTCTCCTACAGAGCCTCTACAGAAGCAGAGACAGAGCCTCCAGAGGAAGAGGATGGAATGATGAGGAAGAAAATGAAGGAGGTTATGAAAGTGCAGATGAAGAATTCCCTCTGATAAAGGATGATCTGGTTGATGTCCCTACAGAGACCTCAGAGGCCGAATATCTTAGGGTACTGGATGGAATGACCATGGTGCCGTTCGGGTTGATCAATGGACCACAAAGTATGCAAAATCTGTATAAGCAATGGATTAAAAGCATAAAGATTAAGTTCATCAGTGGCTCCTGTCGCCCTGACTGTTCAGTCCAAAGAATAGATGATGATGATGCTCCCTACCAACATAAGCTAGAGCCGTTAGAGCCCCGGCCTCTAGCAGGTCCGTGCTATGTGACATTCCTAGATGCATCCTCTGAAGATGAATCCCTAAGTCTAGAAGAAATTACCACTCACACCGAAGCACACAAAGCTCTGATCCTCTTCCAGCAACCTAAATAGACGAATGAGTCATCTGTACAGAAGGAGGACACTGGTTCTAGTGGGACATCAGACGAGGATACGACTCTCTTGAAAGAGTCATACCTCTATCCATAAGCAATCCGTGGGACATTTATCCGCGAAGTGGAAGGTGAAAGACAAGTGACGTTCCTGGATACTGAGGGTACTGAACGTCACCTGAAAATGGGTCTCAATCTTCCAAAAGAAGAACTAATGGTCCTGCAAGACCTACTCAAAGAGAACTTAGACGTGTTTGCTTGGTCGTACAAAGACCTAAAGGGGATTGATCCCATAGTATGTCAACATCACATTGACCTAGAGCCTGATGCCAAACCTGTAAGGCAAAGACAAATACGGATGAATCCTAATTACTCTGCTCTAGTGAAGGCCAAATTATTGAAAATTCTTGAAGCAGAGTTCATCTATCCCGTGGCTAACAGTGAATGGGTTTCGCCCATTGTGGTAGTACCCAAGAAGAACGGGAAACTTTGAATATGTGTCGACTTCCGAAAGCTCAATTCGAAGACAAAGAAGGATCATTTCCCTATCCCTTTTACAGATCAACTGTTGGACACAGTGGCAAGCCATGAGCTTTATTCCCTCTTGGATGGATTCAGCGGATATAACCAAGTCCAAATTGCAGAAGAGGACCAATCTAAAACAACCTTCACCACAGAATGGGAGACCTATGCCTACAGAGTGATGCCATTTGGACTCTGTAATGCTCCTGCCACCTTCCAACAAGTAATAATGGCTACCTTCCAGAATCATCTATACGATTTCATTGAGGTGTATCTTGATGACTTTTGTGTCTATAGCTTGATCCTGAGCACTGGGGATACCTAGGGCAATGTTTTGACAGATGCCGAGAGTATGGGATTTCTCTCAACCCCAACAAATGTGTCTTTGGAGTCTCCTCAGGAGTTCTGTTGGGCCATATTATCTTTGCACAAGGGATTGCAACAGACCCAGCAAAGATTGAAAAGATTGCCGCCTTAATAGCACCAACAAATCTCAAACAATTGAGAGGATTTCTTGGCCATGTGGCTACTACAGAAGATTTATTGCACATTTTGCAACTAAGGTAGCTGCTCTGCATAAGCTCCTAAGAAAAGAAGCTGATTTCCTTTGGACTAATGACTGTGAAGAAGCCTTTAATACCCTAAAAAAGTGCCTTATCCAAGCACCTATTTTGCAGCCTCCTGATTGGACGAAGGAGTTCCATGTGCACATGATGCATCAGTTGAAGGGCTAGGTGCTGTCTTATGTCAAAAGGGCCCCTCCAAATTAGATCAACCGAGATATTATGCAATCCAAAAGATCACTGATAGGGAATGGAACTATACAATGACAGAGCTTGAGTGCTTGGAAATGGTGTTTACACTGGAGAAGTTTCGACACTACCTATTGTCAATGCATTTCAAGTTCTACGTGGATCATGAAGCCCTCTCCTTCTTAATGAACAAAGCAGATGTTAAAGGACAACTGATGAGATGGTTCCTCCTATTCTAGGAGTTTGACATCGAAGTGGTAACTAAGCCTGGTCGTTCCAATGTCTTAGCCGATCATCTGTCTCACGGATCCCTCAAACAGAAGAAGAGGAACAGGATGATCCAGACCTTCTTGACACTTCCTTGTTTCTAGTTGAAACAGTTACTCCCTGGTATGCAGACATAGCCAATCTCCTAGCAACTCAACAGTATCCTCCTGGCATCTCAAGTCGTGAGAAGAAGAAGCTTTTGTTAGAATCTGCCCCCTACACTTTGTTAGGCGGTGCACTGTACAAGAAAGGCAAAGATGAAGTGCTGCGAAGATGTGTTGCAGGGGATGAAATCGGCATAGTATTGAAAGAATGCCATGACGAACCATGTGGTGGACACTTCGTAGGAGAAGCGACAGCCAAGAAGGCTCTATTAGTAGGATACTGGTGGCCAACCCTCCACAAGGATGCATATGATTACTGTAAGAGATGTGATGCTTGTTAGCGAATGGGGAAACCCACCAAAAAAAGTGCCATGCCACTGCAACCCATTCTTCCCCTAAAGCCGTTCGAGAAGTGGGGGATTGATTTCGTGGGTCCCATTGATCCACCTACTAGACGGAAGCTGAATAGATACATCTTAGTATGTATGGATTATGTCACAAAGTGGTGTGAAGCTAAGGCCTTGAAGCGAGATGATGGTAACAGTGTTGCCCTATTCATGTACGAGAATATTATCACCCGTTTTGGCAATCCCCTCGAGCTGGTAAGTGACAGAGGTACTCATTTCCTTAACAAAATCATGGAGGAGCTGACGGAACTGTATAAGATCTGCTATCGTAAGTCCACCCCCTATTACCCCAAAGCCAATGGCCAAGTTGAAGTCACCAATCGCATCCTCTGCTCGGTTCTGACAAGAAGGATTGCCGCATATCATCGCGACTAGGACGATCGACTTACAGAGTCCCTCTGGGCGTACAGAACCTCCCATAAGGCAACTACAGGACAAACCCCTTTCCAACTAGTGTATGGTACATAAGCTATCTTCCCTATTGAGTTGGAATTGCCCTCTTTGCGAGTGGCAGTTAAAGGACGCTTGGGAGATAGTGAGTCACTACAACGCCATCTCCTGCACTTGGAATGCTTGGATGAGATACAATGGATGGCCTTATAGTGCATGGAAACCACTCAAGTGTGACGCAAGGCTTATCATGACAGTTTCATCAAGCACAAGGAGTTCAAAGAAGGTGATCTTGTCCTAGCCTATGATTCGAGATTTGGCAAGTTTCCTGGCAAGCTTCAACAATGGTGGATAGGCTCGTACAAGGTACTGGCCATCAATCCTAACAGCTCTATTCAGGTGCAGACCGTTGATACCTCTGATGATCCTTTCCTCATCAATGGCTATCGCTTGAAGAAGTACTTCCCTCCTTGGGGATCTTGACAATCACAGTCGACCTACCCCTTTCCTTTTGGGTGTTGCATTGTCCTTCTTGTTGTGCTTTTGATAGCCATTATGATTTTCCTCATGAGGCGGTCTCGTTCTGCTACCCCCTCGCAGAAACATCTCAACCCGGCATTGTTCTCTTCTCATCTGATCCAACAATGGTGGCGAGGTTGGTCTTGATATATGGTATTTCTACCATTCTCTTTCTTAAGAAGGAAAAAAAAAACACAAGAAGAAAGAAAAAAAAAGAAAACAAAAGAAAAAAAAAAACAAAACTGTTATGGGAGAAAAGGAAGAAATTCCCTGTCATAATAGGCCTCGTTCCAAGAAAATGTGGAAACACCCTTGGACGAGAAGCTGACTGTGGAAAAGGTGGTAACACCCCGCAGTTTAGGAGAGCTGACTCACCAGTAGAATCTTTCTAGCAAGAAATTTGAAGCCACCTCGGTGTGCTGTCTTTGCAATATCAATCCGTCTGCCCTTCTTAACAGATGACTCTTCTTACAAATCATTGAAGTATGAGATTTGTAGACTACCTCCCTGGGTACGCCTTGTCCTCAAGATCTTGACGACAACAACAACTGACATGATCTTCATCACCAACCCCTTGAGTGATGTGAGTTTCCATCCTAACAAGATGGGGATGTGAGTATGGGCTGCCCTCTGTATCTTTCAACAGAGCGTGAGACAGAGGGCGGGGTGAGTGACCAGTCTTTCCCTTCAAATCAAATGAGAGGTGAGATGTGTGAAAAGAGTGTTGCATGCACGGGATGGGCCTCTCAATGCATGAAGCACAATTTGTTCCTGTGCACTGCACTATAAGGCTCCCTGGCCTTCCTTCTTGCACTGTATGCCGGCACAGGGTGGGATGCACAGTTGCATCATCAAATGCGCACAAGGCATACAACCTTTGCACAAGCGACCGTGAGGATTACATCAATGGGTTTCAGAAAAAGTCTGCGCTCTGTATCTTTCAACAGAGCTTGAGACAGAGGGTGGGCTGAGTGTGATTGGTGTTTCTTCAATCAATTACCGAGGAGTGAGGATTGAGGGACGTTACGACCTTTGGAGTCAGGTACGTTTCCATTTCCCTATGCACCCACGAGCTGGGTTTCTGCCATCAGCACAGGACACATCACTCTGTTCTGTACACTGCACTACAAGGCTCCCTTGCCTATCTCCTTGCACCTATGCCAGATGGATTGGACGCACTAATGCACCATCAATTGTGTACCCTGGCATACTCCCTCTGCATCATTCCCTTGTCAATTTCTAAATCGGGTGTGAGCTATGGATTTCATCTTGATTTCCTCGAGTGATATTAGTCATGGGGCGAGTGCCTGCTCTTTCAATCCATTTGAGTGATCGTGAGTTGAGTGCAATATCCCTCGTCATCAACAAATTTCCTGTGATTCCTTCAACCAGCTACCTCCCTGGGTGCTGCCGCATGATCCCTACCATGAAGAACGAAGGATGTGTACTATGAAGATACCTTGTTACCTCCTGCAGCCGACGCCGACACCAGATGCAACTTCAATAGTCGACATTCCTTCTCGGCAATATGGGCCAAGTTTTTCTAACCCTACACCTTCTATTTCCTAGTGATGGTTATGTCTTAAGTGTGGGGACATCGTGGTTGGTCTGAAGTGTGGTACTAGGCTCTTGATTGTTTGGTTTACCCTCCCTGTTAAGGTCTTAAGTGTGGGGACGTGTCCCTGCGCGTCCATGTTGCATACCTCTATGCATATACCCTATTCTAATCATGCATCTATGCCCTGACTTTATTTTACCCTGATGGGGTCCCTTTCCCACCCTTACGTTCTATTTCACCCTGTCCTAGGGGTTGTTCCTTGACCGTTTGCCCTTATTCTTGGTTTTGCGCTTCTTTCATATGAACGGATCTTATGTTTACCGAAAGCTCAATCCAACCTTATAGTCTTGTTCGTCCCTTTGAACTACCTATTTTTTCTTTTTACCAGCCCCTGTTCCGATAGACGATTCTCAAGTTATTAATTTTTGAAGTAATTCCCGTCAATTGGATAATTTTCCATGTGAATGCATCATTATTACTCGGAACCCTGATTTGATGAGTCAGACATGTCTTACCCTTTCTTCCTAACATTTTTTCTTTTTACTCAGTGTCATTTTGATGTACAGTTCATTCATTATTAATTTTTACAGGTTTTCAGACTTTTTTCGTATCTATTTTTCACATTTTTTCATGTGAACCTACCCTATTTTCACCAAAATTCCTGTTTGATTTGACAGCCGTGTCTTGCCAGCCTTTCTCCCACTTTTTCCTTTTTTCTCCCCTCTCTTCTGATTGCCAGATTTTTAATTATTAATTTTTCCGAGCGTTTTGAATGCATTTTTTGTGTTTTTTCCACGTGAACCCATCCTAATTTTCCCCACACTGAGTTTTGATGCGCCAGTTCCTGTGAATTCCTTTCTTTCGGACAATTTTCCTTTTTATCGCCTGCTATTTCGACGCACGGTTTTTCCCGTATTAATTTTTGAGTCTATTTTCGGACCCATTTTTGGGATTTTTCCCATATGAATGCGTCCTATCTTGATCGGAACTGTGTTTTCTCATGATAGGGTTGTTGGAACATTGTTTTGCACACTTTTCTTTCTTTCTGCACTTCGTTCCGATGCGCGAATTTTTTGATATTAATGCCCGGATGTGTTTTCGGGTTTGTTTTTTGCGTTTTTCCCATGTGAACACCCTGATTTTGTCTTGGAACCCGTGTTGCATGTTTCCAACCTTTTTCGCTCATCTCCTGGTCCATTTTTCCTTTTTACAGATTTTTGTTCCGAGAAACGGTTTGGATTTTATTAAATTTTCTTTCTTTTTCCCGTTAACCCCGTTTCATGTCTCACGCGTGAACGCGCTTGTTTTTGGTTTTACGCGCCTCGGGATGCCCCGTGGTGTTCGTGGCTCGCGTGTCCCCGTCCCTGCCCATTTGATCTTGCCATTGCAATTTTTTTAAAACCCCTGCCCGCGCATGCGCATGGGCCGGGGATGTGTTCTTCTATTTTATTTTTATTTTTTTTTGTTTTCATTATTAAAAAAATACACACACAATTGAAAAAAAAAACAACCCAAAAGAACAGAAAGAAAACCAAGCATTAAAATAAAAAAAAAACAACAACATACAAAAAAGAACAAAAAAAAACTATGAAAAAAAAGAAGAAACAAAAAGAAAGAAAAAACAAAAGAGAAAAAGGAAAAAGAAAAAAAAAAGAAGTAAAGAAAATGCATTATTTTTATCTATTTTTATTTTTATTTAGAAAAACCCAAGAAAAGAAAGAAAAAAAAAACAAAAAAACAACTTCCTTACTTGCTCGTTGCGAATTGGTTTCCTCTCCTCCTCCTCTTCCTTCCCCTTCCTCCTCCCCTACTTCCTTTCTCTCCTGCTTCTTCTCCTTCCCCTCGTTCTTCTTCTCCTTCCACTTCTTCTTCTCTTCCATCCTCCTCATCCTTCTTTTCTTCTTCTCCCCCTGCCGTCGTGTGTAGCGCCTTGGTCCTCCGTTGCAGCGCCCTGGTCCTCCGTTGTTGCAGCGCTCGGCCCCTCCGTTGCAGTGCTCGTGTGCCCCTCCCGTCGCCGAAGCCACCGACGCCGTGTGCCGCCCTGCCTGTGCCTCTCCTCGGCCCCCTCTCATTGCCTGCGCCTCTCCTCAGCCTCCTCCTCCTCCTCCTCTTCCCCCTCCTCTTCCTCCCTCTCCCTCTCCCCCTCCTCCTCCTCCTCCTCCTCCCCCACCACCACCTCCTCCCACCACCACCTCTGCCCAGGTTACTAACTTACCTTTAGTTAATTTAACTTAACTTTAGTTACACTAACTTAACTTTAGTTAAGCTAACCCAATTTTAGTTAATTAACCCTACTTTAGTTAGTCCTAACCTAACCTCCCTAGAGTTAACTTAACCAAACTAGGGTTAGTTCCTACTAACCTAACTAGGGTTAGGTTCCAACTCACCCAACTAGGGTTAGGTTTCAACTAACCTAACTCAGGTTAGTTCCACCCCCCACTAACCTAACCTAGGGTTAGTTGACCCCAGTTAATTGACCCCTAGTTAGTTTCCATCCCTACTAACTGTACTATGGCTAGTTATCAACCCCACTATCTAACCCTAGGTTAGTTAGTCTACCCTTGGTTAGTTAGGAATTGACTAACTACCCCTAGACTAACTTAATTGACTAACTGACCTAGACTAACCTAATTGACCTAACTAACCTAGACTAACTCAGACTAACCTAATCAACCTTGACTAACCTAACTAGCCCAGAGTTGCCTTACCTTGACTTACATGACTTCTCTAGACTAACTTGACTTAGTTGACTTGACTTGACTTGACTTACCCAACTAACATGATTTACATCATTTAATTGATTTAGTTAATTTAAAAAATTTATTTAAATTCAAAAAAAAATTACAAGAAAATTCCTAAAAATTTCCCTATATTTTTACCCTTTTTTTGGAATATTTATCAGGTGGAAATTAAACCAACTAAATTGCAGAAAATTTTAATTCTGAAAATTCATTCAAAATGACCTGAAAAATGTCTAAAATTCATTTAAAATTAGTAAAAATCCAAAAATTAATTCAAAAAAATCTCAAAAAATTCCATCCATCCCCCTGACATTTTTCCATTAATTTATCACTTTAAGATATTTTTATATAAGGCACGAATATTCTTTTAAAAAACCCTAATTTTTTAACATAAATGGTGGCCATTTCCTACATGGTTGAAATTTTATTTTTTCCCTTCATCACATATCCATGTGCTATATATCTTGATTTAATTATTATTATTTAAAAAATAAGAAAAAAACACAAACAATAATTTAAACAACAAAACAATAACAAACAAAACAAACCAAAAACAAATACTAAAACAAATAAACCAAACCAAATAATTAATACAAAACAAACAAAATACAAAATCAACAAATTAAAAATACATTAAAAATCAACAAACACACTAAGGTGTTTTCTTTTTTGTTCAGTTAGTGGTCTTTGATTTTGTTTGACTGGATTCATTGCTTTTGGGGGACTCCTCCGTGCGCATTCAGGCCATTGCATACACACCCCTACCAGGTATTTATTTTGTGAGATTTATTTATTTTTATTACCCCCCTAATCACAATTAATTGCTAAAATGAACTATTTATTCACCCACATTTTCCACGCGCATTCGCACTAAACACGCAATTTAATAACTTAACAAATCAACCATTCGTTCACTTTGCACGCGCTATGTGCGCTTAAGAGGCACCTTAATTTGTAATAAAAATGAACTAGCCGTGACGAAAAAGCACGTGCTGACAAAAAAGCGCTCCACATCACTATTAATTTTTAATTAAGGAATTTGCATTTAGAGACCCAGTTTGAGAATCGTAGTTCGGGTTGCGCTAAAGCACCGTTTTAACTTAATAAATTTGTTATTAAAATTTTTAAGAAGGAACCGCAGTTTTCTTATCAAGGTTTATAAGTTAATTTAATGTCACCCATTGTTAATAATTTCTTAAAATGCACCCTTCATTAAAATAATTCCCTCTCACTGTACTTTTTTCCCTTTTTAATAAACATGCTTTGTGGGATGGGCGCGTAAAAGTCTTTTAGTTGACACTGATAGTCCAGGTTATGGTCAAGTCTCGAGGTACATTTTTATGGTAGTCTGATTTGTCTATGTGTTACGCTTACGGGTGCGGTATGTAGTTCTTTCTTTCTTGCCTGATACGGGGATTTGGGTGCCTGATTGTTGCATCGCATGAAGTTTTCGATCGCATATGTGTAGAGGTCATGCCGAATTTTTTCTAGGATGTGTATTGTCTGGGGTGGTAAATGGGTTAGTTACGTCTATGTCTATATGTGTGTCATTCTTTTTGATTGATTTCTTATTGATAGCCCTTTGGTTGTTTTGTAGGCATTCTTTGTGACTATCTGTGTTGTGGTGTGTGTGTTTTTCATCTGAATGGCGCCTCACGCTCCTCCCCCTATCCAGTATGTCCCACTGGTTAGTACCAGAAGATCCATCCATGTGTGATGAGTTTCTTGCCTCATAAAACAAGAAGTCGGGATTGGTCCATGGTGCTTCCGTGATATTGACACCCCGAGGGTTAGGTAAGGCTCTGTCTCTTCCCTACAAAGGAGAGCCCTTTGTTATAGCTAGACAGCTATTCTCCAACGATGGAAGGTGTTACAGAAGCAGACCAAGGAACTTCTAGATGTCAAGAAAGTGATCAACACTTCAAGAGTCTCTTTTTCCATGATAACTAATCCTGTGTGGAAGTTGGTTTGCCAGTTTCTCCAAGACAGGTTTATGCTTGCCAAAACACCATCCCATTACTTGTCCAAAGAGCTCTTTACAGCTTCCAAGATGGTGTTAAAAGGAGTAGCTATTGATTGGAGCACTTACCTACTCACAAAGATGGATCAACATTTCGTTAAAGTAACCAGGGGAAATGTCACAAATGTCACATATGGATCCTACCTGTATGCTTTCTTGACATACTCAGGTTTAAAGCAGGGTGTGCCTCCACCTCCTCCATCTGATCCAATACCTCCTCCTCCACCTTCAGAAGAGTCAGAACCTATTGATATAGAGGATCTGGATTCTCCTCCTCCACTGGTCATACAACGCAAATGCTTGAAGCGGGTGGCAGATAAAGCTCCTTCAGTTCTTCCTCCAGTTACAATTCCCGCTATATCTGGCAGTGACCTCCCTGCTTATCGCACATGTAACAACCTGTTCAGAGCACATAGAGAGGGTTCCTTGGACATATCAGTCCCTTCATTGAATAGTTTAGTGTCGGGAGATGCCATTCCCTTCCTCTGTAAAGACATTCAGAGTTCAATTGAACTTTTAGTGACAGCCTGTGTTCAATAGCTGTATGCTTCCTTTTATGAATAACTGATGCAGTCCAAAGACCAGTTGCATAAGGTAACATCAGAGTTAGCCTCTGCCAAAGACACACTAGCAGATCTGTTTAAGCAGATGGAGTAACAAACCCAAATGATTGAGACCCAAAGAGAAGAGATATCTTCTTTGAAGATTCGGTTAACAGAAGCTCAATTAGAGGTCACTAAAATCTCAGAGGCGAAAGAGAGGATGTCCAAAGACGCGCAAGAGTTTTAGACTCTTTTAGATGTAAAACTCTTAGCCTTACAGACTGCTAATGACACAGTGGAATCACAAGATTTTCAAATCAAGCAGTTGCAAGACCAACTGGCACAGTCACGGTCTGTTCCTCCAAGCCCTAATGTTCCTTTGATCCCTTCTCTCTCAACATAGGACTTGGCAGTTCTCCAAAGATAGGCTACTTTGTGTCCTTTATTCCAAGATAAAATGGAACGATTGCAATCGAGGATGGATCTGCTATGGTCTACATTTGAGCATTTCTAGGAATATGTTCCTTCGGACCATTCTTTCTTTGTCCACTATCAACTGCAAAAGTTGGCCTTTTACATGAAGCTTTCAACAATGGATCTTCCTCTTCTAGAGGATGGTTGGAGTAGGGCTTGGTCTCCTGAGTTGTTGACAAAAGTGGTCCGTATGGTGTTTGAAGATTCTGTGATGACGGATACCATGTTGCTGTCATACATGTATTTATGGGGAGATCTTTGATTCCAAATGAAGTAGATATGGCATGGTATGTGGGAGATGTGGTTTTGCAAGCTGTTTTATATGTCAACTATTTGGAGCTGCAGATAGATGACATGTTCCAGCGTTACTCTTCAAAAGTGGCTACTTGCCCTAATAATTCCTAGCACTCAATGATTGATTTTGTGGTCCTGAATCATTGTCAGAACACAGCTTCTACCTATGTATAGAGCACTAACCAATTGAGGGTGGATCTCTTAGCTCACATTTCCAAAAATAATCCATTTGATTCAACCTTTTTTGATGCTTATCAGAGAAGATCTATCTTAGGTCCCTCTGTTCCTAGCCTATTGTATTACCAACAAACTGCTCACCATTATGATACCTATCTTTCCCTTTATCAAACCAATTAAACAGCAATCTTACCCCTTCTTTTCTAACCTCAATCTTTTCCTCAAATTCTAATATTTACATATTACTCTTTTATCGAAGATAGAGTATTTTCCCCTTCTTCACCATGCCCTTCTCCATCCATCCATGTACCTTCTACCTTTCCTATTTATAAATTGACACCCTTCCTAATTGATTCCCTAAAATTTTCAGCCACTCCTTCTTTAACTTATTCCTCCTTTTATGATTTTGCATACCCATCTCTTCATTCTCTTTTACTTATTCCACTTCCATCTCCTACCACTTCTATCGCTCAACCCCCTCAATTGGTTAGTGAATATGAAGGGTTTGATCAGCAGATTACCAGACGAAGAGGATGGAGCTCGACTGATTCTCTTACAGGACCTCAGATAAACTGACCAATAATTCCAGGAGATTGGACAACTGCCAGTCAAGCATACCAGAACTACCTTCATTTTGCTCACCAATATTCACTATCTCTAGATTCTTTGGTGAGATTGACAGCTCATTTTGCTTGGTATCTAGCATACATGCATAGGCATTCCCATAATGATCAAAAGGCCATTCCAGAGCTTTGTATGAATGTCAATGTAAACATTGACTCCCACCAGTTGGATGTCCTGTATTTTCATGCCCTATGTCTACCTAGCAGATACCTTGTTTTGCTAGAAAGGATGTGCTGCTTGCAGTTCTTTCAAAATCCTCCCAAGACATTTGTAGATGAATCCTTCTCCATGGATCGTTTTTGAAACCACCAAGCCTTCAAAAGAGATCATCTTCATTGATGCCTTTGCCATGTATCTTGGATGATTCTTAATGATATATATCTCTTTTTGGAGGTGTCATTCAGATGGTTGTGTTAGTGTTTGTGTGTGTTGTATTAATTGTATGTGATGAGTTCGTGTTGATTGAGAATAACTTGTTCGAGAGCTCTTTTCAACTGATTGCTGGTGGATGGAAAGCCTATGGTGGAAAGCTGAAGAGAACCCTTTATATCCTTTACAAATTTGTTATGGTTTTTTAAATGATTAATTAGATGAGTTAATGAATAATGGAAGTTTTCCTTTAGTAGTAATTTTCTCTCAGATATAGGTGATAAGTTGGGGTCATGGTTTGGAGAGATTATTGAAGATCTGGCAGAAGATATAATTGAGCTTTTTAATGAACTTATATTCTTCTTTTCCTTAGGTCGCGAGGACGCTTCCTTTCTAAGTGTGGGGATATATGTTGAGAGTGGAAAAAGACCGAATTTTTGATTGATTTTTGATGGATTTAGAGTGATGTATGGTTGTTAATGGAAGTATTTGAGAGTGTTTTGGATGATATTGATTATGTTTTGGAAATTCATGATGATTTTTAGTGGAGATATGAAGCTCTATGACGATCTATTGAGTTTCTGATTGGTTCTGTATACCTTCTGTATAGCTTCTGTTTTGTTCTGATTTTCTTCTGTATGAAGAATGGATTGATGATTGATGAAGATTGAGATCTTTTGAAAGCTCATTGAATAGTTTTTGATAGTTTGAAATGGTTTGAGTATGATTTATGAGGTTTTGATGACCTTCTGTAACCTTCTGTAGAGCCTCTGTCTCTGCTCTGTCTCTGTACTATAACTATACTGTAGCTGCTTTGGTACTGTACTGTAACTGTTCTGTAGACCTTCTGTAGAATATATGTGTGACTTTGAAAAAGTTTTCTAACTTTTGGAAAGGATGAATCTAAGTTCAAAAGAGCTAAAACAAGTGGAAGAAGCTGCTGAAGACCGAAGAGAAGACTAAGTGACAGTGACAGTAGTGAGCTGTGAAAAGACACTGTAGTGGCTTTGGTGACTCTTTATATCAGACATATCTCTTGGGAGGTGCATCCACGACCTAAGAATGATTATTGAGAGTTATTATGAGAGTATTGTAGTAAGGAGATGATGTACTATTGATAGGGAGAGAGAGAGAGAGCTAAGGATAGCCAATTCTATCAAAATAATGTAACTGTATGTGAGAGATTGAGAGAGAGAACTATGAAGACATTGAAGAAGGATAATATGTGATTGATTTCCATTCAAAGATGGTGTATTCTTTTGTGTTCTTTGTTATATTGAAGAATTCTATGAAGATGTTGAAGAATATGGTTGATTCTATCAAATCCGTGGAAGAAATTTACTATGATGCTGCGTGAAGAATTGCTGTTTTCTTTGTTTTGATGATCAAAAGAATGAAATAAAAGCTTGTTGATGTTACAAGATAGATTTTCTTGCAAGAGAATTCCCTTTTCCTTGGTGTTCCTCTTGGGGCTCCATGTACTTGCATTTCTGACAGCTGTACCTTCATTAAGAACAACTGTACTTGCTGTTTTCAAAATTGAACATGCAATTACAACATCATTTTCAGCAAATATAGACTTTGTTTCTTCCTCATGCATAATCTCTTCTTCATCTTTATATCTGGCGTGCGAAAGCATGTCAGCAACTGGATTATCTCTTCCTATAATATGTTTCAAATCAGGATTTAAGGATTTAATATAGGCTATCCATCTTAGCATAGCTATGTCGGGAGTGGAACAGTTAATCATGCCCAAGAGTGGAAGACAATCTGTTTCAACTACTACATGTGTACCCATGAAGTACTCCCGATCACACGTCAATGCAGTTACAACTCCCCAAAGTTCTCTTTTAATTTGAGCATACCTTCTTTGACGTTCATTAAGAACCTTCGCTCCAAAGCAGATTGCATATCTGTTGCCCTCAAGATCATCTTGACCGACTGCCCATCCTATCCCAATAGGACTTGTGTCTACTGTGAGTATGATAGGTTGTCCATTGGAGTAATCAGCCCTCTTCAAGGTGGGGGATTGAAATAAGCAATTTCTTCAATTTTCGAACAGCTTGAGTATGCTCTTTTTCCCACATAAACCTTTGGCCTTTTCTTAACAGTTGATAAAGATTTTCAGCAACATGAGCAAAGTGTGGGATCAAAAAAAGATAGAAAACACACGCTCTAAGAAATCTTCTTACCTCCGAAACATTTGTGCATATTTCTTGCATTTTGATGATAGTACCAATCTTGATTGGAGAAGGCTTTCGGCCATATGGGCCACACATATGCCCAACCACAAGAACTTCTTCAACTCCAAAAATAGATTTAGCTCTTGAAAGAGTAAGATGAACTTTTTCCAGTTTAGACAAGATTTGAGCACAATCATTCATATGATCGGAAACAAACTTGCGGCATCCAAGCTCATTGAGCTCTTCATTCTTCTCATGAATTTCACATCCTTTGATCAGTACATCATCAAGGAAAGGAAGAGTAAGTTGGGGAATATAATCTCTCAATACTTTATGCATGGCATTCATCATGTGAGCTACTGAATTTGTAGCTCCTTGAGGTAGAATACACATGCGGACTAAACCAAGAGGCGTCCTTCATTGTGGTAATGTCTTGGCTCTCCAAAGCAAGCTGAAATTGGTCATAGCCCGAATATAAATCACCCATGGAATAAATTGCTCTACCTGAAAAAGCCTCAGCAAATTCATCAACAATTGGCCCCGAACCAACATTTCTAATAGTGACTTTATTGACAGACTGTAAATCTTGAATGAATCGCAAAGATTCATTCTTCTTAGGCACTGTAAACCATCGATTAGAATACGGAGCTGAAGATGGCTCCAATATTCATATCTTTATCTTTTCATTTAAAAGCTCCAGTAACTTAGGCAAATGAGCCCTTGGTATCGGAATTGGTTTAAGATTCCAAGGGATGTGTGGGATCGTGAAAATCACCATTAGTGCCACAACACTTGGATCCACACAGCCAATTTCACGAGGCTGAAATTCTTGAAAATGTCATAAATATCCAATGTGCATACATGTATGGACTGATTTCTAGCCTAATTTTCTGCATGAACAGCTGCATGTATTTCAGCCAATGTATCATTATAAATCAGCCCATAAAATAGTCTTGAAATTTCTTCATTTTCAACCAAAACATCAACTTGCTTCAGCTCCTGTTCCACATGACATAAATGCTTTCTTTCAGTCCTATTTATGGCTGAAAACTATTTATAACAACCCACACTGTTGGCTGTAAATACCTGCAAGTCTGCTTTTGGCATAGCCCCCTCCGTGAGGTTTTATGGTGGATTCCGTAAGATTTTATTACTGGGGCTCATACACAAAGTGGATTCTTTGTGTGAGAAGTCAATGGGGATGCCTATCCTTTTTGGGCATTTTGTTAATTTTATGTGTACATGGGTGATTCCATAGCGGGTGATTTTACAAAATACATATTTAAATTAATAAACGTTTATGAGTTTAGAGTGTGCACTCGTGATAAATTAAGGTTAGGATTGATTTCTAACCAATTTATTTATGTAGTTGAAGACTGCTAGGTATTCAATTTTGTCGGTTTAATTGTATTATTTTTCTAATAATTGTGAATGCTTCAGTTGATGTGTAGAGCAAGCAGCAGTGGTAGTGGAAAGCATTGGAGGATAGCGTGTATTCAAGTTATCACCAATATTTTGATGGGCGCGTGTCTTAGGCATGGCGCCTATATTTTGTCGCTCTTATTTATCAAGGCGCTTGATATTTATTTATTATTTTTGTATATGCATAGGCACACGATTTAGATATTTGTATTGGATATTGTATTTGGGTACGCCTGACTTCTTGGGTGCCCATTAGCTTTAATTCTTTATTGGCACAAAAGTAAACTCAAAAGCTAAAGCATGCTATTTTGTAATTTGGGCTATTGTTTGAGCTTGAAGATGATTAATATATGAAATACATGCTTTGTGAAGCGCTCACACAAGGCATGGGGGGAGATTGCACCCAATTGGTCTCTTGTTCATGTCGTGCAAGCTTTCTACATTGATTTGTGTGCAAAAAGTAGAGTTCTTTTGTTCTTGGGGACCTTTTGACGCTTACTACGCACACATACGGCATCCGATCTGTGCACCAGTGGTATCAGAGCGAAGCTGAGATTGAGAGCTTCCAATCGCTTACCATCTTGTGTGAAGGCGAAGCTCCTGGAACGATCGAGCTCTATAGTCAGTTTCGTCGTGAACGGTCAATACCAGCCTGTTCCTGGCGATCAAGAACCCCCTTCTACACTCTCTGATCGCAAAGGACCAGCCTATGGAGGTGGAGGACCACGTGGATAGCTCCTTCTTCAAGTCGTCTTCAAACAGAGAAACAATAAGCTCCATAGCTAAAAAGCTAAAAAGCTTTATCTCAAAGGTTAAAAAAAATCTTAATAGTAAGCTTAACAAAAAGCTTAGCCCCACGATTTTTTTCATCAGCGGCGTCAGTATGAACTAACGGCCACCGAATTCGTTGAGGACGTCCTGAAGTCCACGAAATCCATGCTTGATCAATAAGAGCCTTAAGCTCTTAAGTCCCCCAAGTCCACTAAGCTTACTTACTCCTGCAAGTTACTTAAGTCACTGAGGTCACTACAGACTTATTCAACAACTCCCATAAAGGCAATTCACACGTAGAAGCACATAATCACTGTATTGCTCTGTGGTAGACTCTGTTCACACTTGCAGACTTGCTGAACCAGTTTCAGCAAGAACAAAAGGTCATACACAGGTCATACGAAGATTATACGCTGTTTCTATGAAGACAGTTGTGACAACGAATACCGCATACACAAAGGAGAAAGACCATAAAAGCCAAACAAAATTTACAAGCCTTGTATACCCGCCTTTGAGCTACGCTCATCCCGCTAATCAGATTTCGAGAGTGTGAGGTCTTTTGGATTTTGCAGGATGGCTGAACAAAATATGGACGATTTTATGACTGAAGGTGATTTACCCGAACCAACGATGGAGCAAAAGTTGGATTTGATTATGATGCAGCTCGAAGAAGAACGAAGAGCCCGACAAGCTTTGCAAGTTTAATTGGCCAATTTGCAACGATCTACCACCGACCAAGATGGACCACAACCCGAAGATCTTATACGACGTACCATCGATGCGACACTTGAAGCCCAATCCATCCGTAAAGAAACAAAAATAAGTAAAAGAAACTTCAAATTTCGTACTTTCAATGGATCACGAGATGGAATGACTGTACTTGCATTTATCAGTCAATTTGATGATTACTTCCATGAAGAAACATATGCTGAGAAAGAAAAAATTAAATGTGTCACTAATCATTTAGTTGATCGAGCATCCTTATGGTGGACTGTGGTCCACAAGAGCATTGATTGTCCCACTACCTGGGAGACTTTCCAAAAGAAATTTTTGCAGAATTTCCTTCCTCCATAATTCCATGAAAAAGCCATCAAGCAATGGGATATTCTATAGCAAAGAGATCGCGAACCTATTTCTCAATACATTGAACGTTTTTGGAATGCCCTACTGCAACTACGCATGCTCGAAGATGTACCTGAAGCAACCTACAAACGCAAGTTTATGTCTGGCCTACTTGGACATTTCTATGCTGAAGTCAATATGTTCAAGCCTATAACCCTTGAAGATGCAATTTCCTTGGCTCATGACACTAAAGACAAGATTCGCGGAAGAGACAAGCGACCACAACAATTTCCAACTAATGGTAACTATGGTTCCAAACAATTCAATTCAAATTTTCGAAAATTCAATCAAAGTCGTTTTCTTCCATCTTCATTCCGTAAGTCTTGGACACGACCTCCTACTTTGCCATCAAATACCAATCCAAACCCTAAGCCATCCTCATAGTCAAATCCCAACATTCCTAAACTTCCTGCCATTACCAATAATGTATCTAAAGCCAAACCCATAGTTTGTTACAAATGCCATCAACCTGGACATCTAGCAACCAATTGCCAAACCAAAAAGCCACATGTCCATATCAATTATCTTGGCGCAATAGAAGAAAAAGAACGTGAGGAAATGCCTGACTTTATAGAAGATGATGACAACATTGGTACTACTTCGGATACTTTGCCAAGTATGCCAACTCCCCATTCTTTGTTGACAATGAAATGTTTTGTGCATGGTAAAGAAAAGACTATTTTACATGATGATGGTAGCACACATGACTTTATTTCTGCAAAGTTAGCCAAAGAATTGAATTTACAAACTGTTTCTACACATTATCGCATCAAAGCTGCATTCCTAGGCACGAGATATAATGGAACACAAGAAGTGCATAATTTAGAAATTAAAATTGGTGAATATACTGAACGAAGAAATTTTCTAGTAGTACCTTTGCAGTCTAGTGACATTATCTTAGGAATGCCTTGGCGTCATCAATATAATCCTGACATAGATTATTCTACGCATTCAATTAAAATTTATTTTCAAGGAAAACAAATCACATTGCATGGTATGCACGCTTCTAATAATTTTCCACTGCTTACTCATACTCAAGCTAAATGTGCATTACGTAAAAGTAGCAAATCTTATTTAATATGGGTAAATGAACTTCAAGCTAAAGAAAAACAAATGCATCCTAGGCATATACAATTTCTTGCCCAATTTCAAGATTGTTTTGCTGATGATTTACCACCTGGACTACCACCTTCACATCCTGAAGATCACAAAATAGATTTAATTCCTGAAACACAACCACCCTGTAAAGCACCATATAGACATAACCAAATTGAACAGAAAGAAATTCAATATCAAATAGAAGAATTGCTTAACTGAGGATTAATTAGACCTAGTAGTTCTCCATTTGGCGCACCTATTTTATTAGTAAAGAAGAATAATAATACTTATCGCATGTGCATTGATTATCGTGCCCTAAATAAAATTAATGTCAAGAATAGATATCCAATTCCTAGGGTAGATGATCTTATGGATAAGTTACAAGGATCTGTCATATTCAGTAAGATAGATCTTAAATCTGGTTATCATCAAGTAAGATTGGATAAATCTGACATATTCAAAACTGCATTTAGAACACAATTTGGATACTATGAATTTCTAGTTATGCCTTTTGGTTTAACTAATGCACCAGCCACATTTAGTCATATGATGAATCGTATATTCTTGAAACATCAGCATTGTGTCATAGTATTCTTTGATGATATATTGGTATTCAGTAAAAATGAGAATGAGCATTATGAACATTTGTCTTTAGTTTTCAAGTTGTTAAAAGACAATCAATTGTATGCTAATCCAAAAAGAGTGAATTCTTTCAAACAAAAATTGAATATCTAGGACATACTGTTTCATCAGAAGGTGTTAAAGTCGACCCTAAAAAGATAGACGCAATTTTAAATTGGCCCATACCCAAAAATGTGCATGAGTTATGTTCTTTTCTAGGTCTTGCTAGTTTTTACAGAAAGTTTGTGAGGAATTTCTCATTACTTGCATTACCTTTGACTAAACTTTTAAAGAAGGGTATTGTGTATAACTGGTCTGATAATCAACAAAAATCTTTTGATTTATTGAAACATACTTTAACCCATGCTCCTGTATTACAACTACCTGATTTCAATAGACCATTCTTTTTAGTAGTTACTGACGCTAGTGGATCTGGAATAGGAGCCATCCTTATGCAAGATAATCATCCCATAGCCTACTCTAGTTGTAAACTCAAACCATCTGAACTCAAATATTCTACATATGATAAAGAATTGCTAGTTGTAGTACAAGCCTTACGTAAATGGAAACATTATTTAATGGGATCTGAATTTATGATCAAAACTGACCAACAAAGCATTAGACATCTCCTTAGTCAACCCCAAATATCTGACCGACACATTAAATGGGAAGCTTTCATTCAAAGTTTTCATCCCCTTATACAATATCAACTAGGAAAAGAAAATGTTGTAGCCGACGCTTTAAGTAGAAGACCGACAATTCATAATATTTCTGTGATATCATTTGATTCCCTTATCCCTATGAAATATACTTATTATCAGGATCTTACTTTTCAAGCTGATTGGAATAAATTAGTTGCAAATAATTGGATTCCTATTGATTCACTGTCTTACAATAATGGATTCATGTTTTATGAAAAGAGATTACGTGTGACTGTTCCATTAGATCATTTGTTTTGCATGAAATTCATTGTCTTTCATATCAAGGTTATAGAGGAATTATATCTACTTTGCGTACATTGATTGAAGATTTTTATTGGCCACATATGGACACTGATGTATCTAACTTTGTTTCTGAATGTTTAGTTTGTCAACGAGTTAAAAGACACCATGGTAAACAATATGGTTTACTAATGCCATTATCTATTACATCACGACTATGGAAATAGATTTCAATGGATTTTATCACTGGTTTACCTAACACTAAAGCTAACCATGATATGATTTGGACTGTTGTACACAGGTTTAGCAAACAAGCATATTTTATTCAATGTAAGAAAACTTTAACTGCATCTCAAGCTGCTCAATTGTTTTTGAAAACTGTGTTTACTAATCATGGTTTATCAAAAGTTATTATTTCTGATCGTGATTCTAGATTTTGTAATAATTTTTGGATTACTTTGTTTGCTAACTTAGGAACAAAGATTGATTTTTCATCTGCATTTCATCCTAAAACAAACGGTCAAACAAAAGCTACTAACAGCACTATTTTAGATCTTTTATGTGCTTACACCATTTCAAATCCACATGCATGGGATACACATCTACATTTACTTCAGTTTGCATATAATAATACACCACATATAGCTACAAAGAAAGCACCATTTGAAGTTATTTATGGATATAGATTGCCTACACTTGCTGCATCATTATCAAACAAAATTCAAACTACTGATGCTAACATGCATGCCACTATTTTTGATGAAGTTAAAGATATGATTGCCAAAGCCTAGCAATCATATACAAAATAAGCAAATAAGAAAAGATAGGCTATGAATTTTAAAGTTGATGATTATGTTTGGTTACGAATAGAAAAACGTAGATTACAAAGTATAGATAAACACCCAGTTGTGAAATTAGCACCTAGATTCTATGGACCATTCAAGATCATACACAAAATCAATGACAATGCATTTAAACTAGAACTACCACAACATTGGAAAATCCACAACACCTTCCATATCAGTTTATTACGACCTTTTAGAGGCCAATTACTTGTACATCCTGTCTATGAAAACCCTCCTTTACTAGATGAAGAGATTGAAATCCTTGATCCTAAAACTATTATAGATACTGACTTTATGACCACTAGAACTGGCCGTAGGTATTCTAGATTTTTGGTCAAGTTTAAAAACCATCCTGTTGAAGAGGCCCAATGGATCCACGCTAGAGACTTAAATGCTTTTCCCACTCTCTTAGCTCCACATTGAGCTAATAGCAATTGAGGACAATTGCTATCCCACCCCGGGGGTATGATGCCAGGAGGCATATTACACGGTGGATTCCGTGCCACGGTGGATTCCGTGAGGTTTTACAGTGGATTCCGTAAGATTTTATTACCGGGGCTCATACACAAAGTGGATTCTTTGTGCGAGAAGTCGATGGGAATGCCTATCCTTTTCGGGCGTTTTGTTAATTTTATGTGTACATGGGTGATTCCATAGCGGGTGATTCCGCAAAATACATATTTAAATTAATAAACGTTTATGAGTTTAGAGTGTGCACTCATGATAAATTAAGGTTAGGATTGATTTCTAACCAATTTATTTATGTAGTTGAAGACTGCTAGGTATTCAATTTAGTCGGTTTAATTGTATTATTTTTCTAATAATTGTGAATGCTTCAGTTGATGTGTAGAGGAAGCAGCGGTGGGAGTGGAAAGCATTGGAGGATAGCGTGTATTCAAGTTATCATCAATATTTTGATGGGCATGTGTCTTAGGCATGTCGCCTATATTTTGTCGCACTTATTTATCAAGGCTCTTGATATTTATTTATTATTTTTGTATGCGCATGGACGCACGATTTAAATATTTGTATTGGACATTGTATTTGGGTACGCCTGACTTCTTGGGCGCCCATTAGCTTTAATTCTTTATTGGCACAAAAGCAAACTCAAAAGCTAAAGCATGCTATTTTGTAATTTGGGCTATTATTTGAGCTTGAAGATGATTAATATATGAAATACATGCTTTATGGAGCGCTCACACAAGGCATGGGGGGAGATTGCACCCAATTGGTCTCTTGTTCATGTCGTGCAAGCTTTCTACATTGATTTGTGTGCAAAAAGTAGAGTTCTTTTGTTCTTGGGGACCTTCTGACGCTCACTATGCGCGCATACGGCATCCGATCTGTGCACCAAAAAACCCTTAAATTCTCTGGCATTAGGAGGTACAGGATGATCTCTCAATCGATCTCTATTCTGATGATGATTTACACATGCAATCAAAAATTGGATAGCTTTGTCATTATCCTTACTTCTTATCTGAGCATATGATGAACCATCATCAAGGGCCTTTGTCTCCAAACGAGACTCAGAAATAAAAGGTTGACCAAGAATGATAGGATAACTACAGGAATCTTGAACAAAGAAATGAAATTCATCTTTTACATTACCAACAGTAATCCGTACATAAGGACATGGGGCATAGAGATCGCCAGAAGAATTATTGGCTGCTTTCATGCACCATCCCGAGTCCACATCTATGGGCCATCTGCCATTCTCATAGAGACTTCTTGACTTGACGTTGATCTCCGAGCCATGGTCTATAAGGGCGATGCATGGAGTCTCTCTTTCTCCAATCTTGACAACGGTTTCGGTGGTCGCCCTTGCCCAATGGGTACGGGAGTAGTGACTACTTGGAATAAAATGAGCATCAATCTCTTCTTGCATGTTGTGAAGACGATCTTCTTTCTTATGTATGGGCTGCTCTTTGGATTGAGAAGACACCACCATAACATTCTCTGCAATAGCTTCTTCAATTTCTACTTCATAGATGTCTTCATCTTTGGCTTCTATGGCTGCAATCAATTCTTTGATTGCCTCCAATTGAATCCCTTGAGTATTCAGCTTCTCTTCATCCTGCAAATACACATGAAGAGCTTGCAAAAAAGCATGCACAGATTCTTCAGTTTCTTCACCAACATATTGTCTTTTCCATTTAATTACATCAATTATTACATCATGAAATCCTCGTTTTGCAATTCTGAGAATTTCACCCAATGTAAATTCAATTTTGCTTCCAAGAGTCCTTTCTTCTAGGATCCTCTTGAGATCCATCACCGTCTCTATATCAGACTGCAACTTGTAGCCAGGATGTTTACCTTTTCTCTTTCCTTTCGTCTTCTTTGCTTGTGGGTCATTTTCCATATCATGCTCTGGCGGTGGTGGTGGATTTTTAGCAGCATTCTGCTGATCCAGTTTACTTCTTGTCACACGTTTGGTTGGTCCCGAAGAGGAGGGATCGGCAACATCTTCATCTCTTCTTCTCTTTTCTTCTACCATAGCTTCTTGAGTATTGATTTTAGCCAACCGAGCGAAAGCTGAAAATGAATCAACCGGCTTGGTCCATTCGGTTCTTCCTCGGATGCATTGACTGGCAGTAGTTAAATCATATTTGGATGCCTTGCCTCGCTCCATGCGATCTAAGGCTTGCATCCACACTTTAGATTTTGCATAAGCTTTACATGCTTTAACAATTTCATTAGTTGGCTCAATTTGCAGCCCATAGGTAGCTGCATCAACAACTGCATAGGCTGTTCTTGTTGCCAAATCCTCTAGTCTTTTCTTCATGCCACCGTTACCGAAATTTGGCTCAAGAGGAAGCCCAGTTTTGGTCGCATGAATTTTACCATCCTTCCAAAAGACTAATTTTTGTGCCTTAGCTTCACAGAATGCACTGCACTCCCTCTTATTGTGCTGTAGGCTATCACACCAGATACAACGTCTTTTGAAGCCTTCTCGTACGGGTTTTTGGACAGTTGTTCGTCCTTTTCTTCCACTTTCACATCAAGCCTTTCCACCTTGGAATTAATCTTTGTTAGATTAAGATAGAGATCCCGCACGCTCTTAATCAACTCGTCCATAACATCCTTCTTTGGAGGTGGAACATCAGGATTTCTTGGTTGCTCGGCCATAGAGACAGGAGGTCGAGATATAGGAACATGCTCTTTTATGGACTCAGATGGTGCAGAGGTAGACCCCCACCTTAGGCACATCCGCTCTCTCCGAGCAATCATATTAACTGTTTCAATGACATCACCCCAAGCACTCTTCAATCCCGTCTTAGAGTCAGGATCTTCAAGCCGATCAGCTAGTTTCTCTTGAAGAAAAGGATCCACAGCCTTCTGAAACAATTCAATCTTCTGGCTCTCCATACTCTGCTAATCATCAGGATCTAGCTGAACAAATTTGCTTTCAAATTCACGGTGAAGAGCAGTGGCAGTTAGTCCCTTATTGGGCCTTTCAACCCATTCTGTGAAGATTTTCTTCGTCATGAGGCCAGAATATTCAAGAAAGAATTCTTCTCAAAGAGCCTTCTTGAATGCAGACCATCCCTCATCTTTTTGAAAAAGACCATGAATCCGGTCCTAGAGGTCATGCACGGCCAAATCGGTAAAGTATCGGCTCCAAGTATGATGAGGGACTCCAAAGAAGACCATCTTGTCAGTATAGAGGCAGATAAAGGAGGACACATTTTGCCCATTAAATTGCTGCCCAACTGCTTCCAAAGCTTTAATGGCAGCAGCATCATTCCGCTCTTCATCTTGTCTCCGCTATTGCTGCAGTTGCATCTGCTGCTGAAATTGCAATTGTTGTTGTTGGCTCTCTTGCATCAGACGAACCAATTGCTGCAAGGCATCTCCTCCCAAACTTGATGATTCTCCCATTGTACTGTCTCTTCTGCAGACCTTCACGTTTGGGTGTCAAAGGTCTACCATTGGGGTTTAGAGTAGAAGAGGAGTGAGGGATTCAAGGTTAGGAGAGGGAGAAAAGAATGGGGTTTGATAAGTCTTGGGTTTTAGAGATGATTTAGTTGGTGGAGAAGAAGACCTCAAGCTTTTTCATGTACTTAGCATACATGAATGGATTTAAAGACTTTGACTTGAGTACATCAAATGCGTGTGAGGTTAATAGACCAATACATATAGAGATTTTATCTCAGATTTAATCCAAATACATATTTCAAATGCAAGCCCAAAAGGCTTCAATTTCATGAATGCCAATGAACAACAACTCCAAGATACAAATATTTGTGTGGTAGACTCCGCTACTTCCAAGATATAGACCAAAAACTCTTGAAATGCACTAACAAAGCTTTTAATTCACTTCAGCCCTGTTTTATAACAGTAATTTCCAGCCCATAAACAAGCTCCAAAAATGCACATAATCTCAAGAATAATCCTTTCTAATCACTCTTAAATGAAGCCCTGATGTTTAGAGGTCAATACCATTACTTGCACATAAATCACTTGACTTCCCTCCAAGAAGACAAGAACAGTGGGCTGCCCTGTTTATGATAGGTTTTAGCAGTCCAAAAAAGCCCCATACATCTCCAAAATCTCCCCTTTACTTGCCCCAAAGTCACTCAAGTACTTGGGCACAAGAGGGGCTTCAATGGACCATGAAAACGGTAAGAGAATGGGAGAATACGTACATAAGAGCAGGCTGAATACTTTATCTCTGTTTTCCCATTTTATGGGCTGTAATACCACTCATTTTCATAATACCAAATGGATGGGCAAGAAAGAATCTCACCTTTTTTGTTTGTATCTCCTCTCTTTCTTCAGTTTGCTCTGAGTTTGCATGCTTTGGAGCATGCACCATAGCCCTCATCTTTTCCTCCATCTGCCATAGGTATGCATGCCCGAAAATTGCGCCGAAAAGAGCAGGCTGCTCTTCTCTTCAGCTTCCACACAAAAGTTGACCATATGGGTCACTTACAAGTCACACAAGTCCATTATTTCAGGTCCCATACAAACCAAGTGGACTTTTGGGCACTCTTCTTGATTTCCAAGCAAATACACCTCACGAACCAATGTGACATAACCTGTAGACTGTCAATTACCTCCTGTTGATCGAGTTTTGGGTCCCCATAGACTTACTTTTTGTCAATTTACATGATACAAAATGAAAATTACATGTCAAGTTACAAAGGAACTTATGAGATTAAATGATATCTAAGTCAAATGTTGGAAAATAATGGCTGAAAGTTTCTAATGTGAATCCTAATGAAGTTCTTCTGCAAACATAAGAACTCCATGATTTATATCATGAACAGTAAACTCTTTGACAACGCGCAGATGCGTTAGATGAGGCATCACGTGAAATTGTAATTTTTCTCTTGTATGGGCGGGAGAACACACATTATGGAATATAATCAATGAAGTTGTTTTAGTCTAATTGTATGTCCGTGAGTAAATTATGTAAATGAACAATTGTGCATAAAAGGATTTTAATTAATGAAGTTATTTTTATATGTTTCATGTAATGTGGTAGGTAATTAGATAACTAAGAACTTCCATAGAGGGAAGCGGATGGATGGATTCCCAACGTATTCAGTCCTATGGCAGGGTGGTCTCAGTTAGCCAAGAGGTTTCCCAAAAAAAAAACTATAAGAAGAAACTCTAGGAAGGGCTGATTCGTTGACTTACCTAGGGTTTGGCCTCAGAACCCAAACTGTAAATTAACTTAGGGGAAAGGTATGGCGGCTGTGCCAGAACATTGCGAGGGATTTCATAAATCCTTAGTTTGCTATACTGAAAAAAAGTGTTGTACTCCATGAACCAAGGGTAATGGCAGTTACTCCTTCCTGACAAGAAGCCTCTCGAAGGACACCTCCGGATGTGAGCTAGTTGTTGATATGTGACCATTAGATCAATGAGAAACCTTCAGGTCGGTCCTCTGTGGGTAATGGCAGGATGCTTTCATTGCGGGGTAGACCTAGAGTTAATCAACTGGAAAAAATCTAATCATTCTGATTAGAGTACGAATGGTGACTGTTGGAAGGTAAACTCTAGGCGACTACTAAAATGTTATCCATTAAGAAATCAAGGCGGGTATGTCACATGGGGGAAAATAGCTCAGAGGGTAGGGATGTCCAAGACTTTTCGTATTTTAGATATTTCTATTTTACCTCCAAAAACATTTCCAAAAAACACATAATTTGACAAGTTGGTTTGTCATTTGACCAAAAACTAGAATATAAAAAATCCCTAAAATATCTTAAAAGGAACTTTCAACATTTTATTTTCCTTGTTCTTGATTAAAAAATCAATTACCTCGTATATACTAATAATTTTGCATTGAAAATGAAGCACCACACTCTTATAACTAACTTCTTTTTGAATATAAAACTTGGTTGAAAAAGACTTCTTGAATGAGGAGAGAGAAGGGATATGAGTATATCTTTGTAGATAATATAAAAAAGGCAAAACAAGATTGCAAAAGTGGAGAGAGAAGAGGATTATTTTACTATTCTTCTCTCCTCTTTTCCTTGTTTTAAGGAGGAGAGAGGGGGGCTAAAAGGCCCATTTGTGAGCTCATGTTTTTCCTAATGCAATAGTTGGAATAATGGTGGGTGACAAGCTTATTGAAGATTATGATATAGTATCCTTGATTGGTAATTTTCAATAGTGATTATTGTTGAAGGATAGGAGGATTGGATTGAAGGTTGTAGAAGAAGGAAGAGTCAATGTTAAAGAAGAGGCGATGGTACAAAGGTTTTCGCAATCTTATATACATGCAACAATGGAAAACCTCTCATGCATTGTCTCCTTAGGGGGAAGTGCTAATCTTCCTTTTTGTGCATGGGGCATGTTTTGTTGATTTGGGAGATGGGTCAAACTCTAAGCAAGCTTGGAGTATTGTCTCACACTTGAGGACCATATTAGGTTGTTGTGTAAATGTTATGTGAGTGCATGTGTGTACTTAAGTATCACTTAGCTAGAAGATACCTCCACTAGTTCATAGTTGATGGAAGCAAGGGGTCGTGGTACTCAATGATGGGAATAATTATCAATGTTGAGGAAAATATTATTGGAGAAGATTATGGGGAGATACCATTAGATGGGTGGACAAAGCATTATATCCAAGATAAGAAATTTGAAGTACAGGGTCTCTAATGATCACAATTTCTCGTGTTGGAAAAATTATTTTCTTTCTTAAGTACCCTTTTTCCTTACTTCCATTGTTGCTGTGATGGCATGAAAAATGAGAATTAGAGAGAGGGGGAATTGGAAGAAGAGCTAGGGGGTTAGAGACAAAGCCAACTGATTGATGCAATCAGGGATACCTAACTTGAGGACCCCTAGGTATGATGCTGTGATGATGCATACATATTTATTTTTTAAATTTATTTTTTATTTTTTGAATAAATATATGAGTGCCATATAATGAGGAATTCAGCCTTACAAAAGTGACAGGAAAATATAAGAGATGTTGATTATGTGAATGATTCTCTCTCTTTGCATTATTAGTGCATTGTAGCACATATAGAGTGAACTCTAAGACCAAATGATTGAAGCAAGAGCCTTGTTGTCATGGCAAGTGTTGTCATTGGAGAACCATATACATTGATTTGGAGTTTTTGGATGAGAAATTACACATCTTTTTGAGAAAGCTAAAAGCCTTTGAGATGGATCTCAAGGTAGATTTTGCTTGACGAAGTTAGGTGTTCAATGTTGATTTCTTTCTTGCATGCTCTCAAGGTAAATTAAGATTTCTACACCCTTGTATCTTCAACATTTCCACATTGTTGAGCTCCTATCAAGCATTGTTTGCTCTGCTGCTTCATTGATGTCTTCTTTAGGCCTAGTTTTTTCATGTATTCACTTGATAAAAATTGAGAACATATGTGGTTGGACTAAAATAATTAAAAAATAATAATTTTATACTTTTATTGTTTATAGTGCCATACTCATTAGTGACTTAACATCTCAATTTTGGTCACTCCCCGTGCATGAAAGAATGCTGCAATGCTTCCAAGTGTTGTAAGGGTTGGATTTCTTGTGGCATGCATGAAAATTTTCAATTCAAATTTATTCATATATGGAAATGGAAACGAATAGATTATTTATAGATTCATTTTAGCCAACTTTTATTTTCAATTATCGAAGCCCAAACACAATGTACTAATATATTTTAAATGGGATTTATCCCTCTTTTTATTCAAGTCCTTGCACTTGCTTGATGGCTTTCTAGTAGAGCATATTATGGAATGCGAGAACCAGCTTCCTTCTTAGGGATGTGTTCTTCAAGTTTGTCTGGGAGTTCATCGTATTTCTTACCAATGTGTTCTTGCTCTTTCCATGATACTGGCCACTCTAGGAATTCCAGCCATTCCTTAGCTAGGATTCAAACATTGGCCTAGGTGTAGACACATGCAAGTAACATCAATTTATCATTCAGTTTTTTAAGACATTTAGCCATTGTTCTGAAGCTTTTTATTTTTCCATTTTGTTAAGATATTTGATCATGAAGTTCAATTATAAAAGCATTAGGGGCGTGTTCCTTGCTGGAGTTGATTGTATTAGTTGTAGCTAGGGGCTTTGATTATTGTGGTTCAACTTTATTTTGGAAAGTAGTAACTACAGGTTCATTGTATTTTGATGTTATAGTAGTTGAGAACAATTGTTTGATTGGATCTTGGGACTACTTGGAAGTATTATTGGACTCAAAGGATTTGGATATGTTTTCATCAATGCTTTTGGTTTCTCATCGCTATGTATCCAAATGCTGTTTTCCTTTCCCTTTAGGATCCATTCTAGTGGTTAGAGTAGTTCCTTCAATATGTGTTGACTTAAGATTATGATTCTTAAGCATCATGCTCTTTTCTCCTATTTCCTTGTTTTAGGAAAGGTTTTGGGTAAATCACTCAGCTTTGTATCATTGGATATGAGTTGTGCAAGATTGAAAGCAAAGGATAGATTAGGTGTAATATCTCTTAGTCTTGGAATAAACCACTCAAAGAAGTCAAGATTGTATTTAAGAGAAGTATAGCTATCAATAATTTGTAGCTCTTGGGTAAGGCAAAAAACATAGGCAATGACATCAAGTGTGTAGCTCTTTTTCTAAGAGGAGTTGGGGGACTACATATGTTGGATCATGCATTGAAGTCTAGAGAGCATTTCTTTGCTTAGCTATGGTCATTAATTGAATGCTGATTTTAGCTATCAAACTTTCACTAGAATATCATTCCTATTCAAACACACTTTTTCCTTTTCGTTTATGTGGACATGCTTCTACTTCTGCCTCACTGTGAAATGAAAAAAATATAGTACAACTTTTGTAGATTTAGCTTTTGGTATGTGCTTCATAACTTCATTGACAATTGCCATATAATGAGAGTGAATATGTCGTTGCTCATCCCATGTCAATGGCTTTTCTAAGAGGTTTGTATGCCCTTATTCAGAATTCCAATCTTAGTATGGATATAAGCACGTGTTACTGATGCCAGCATGTTATCCAATTCCACAAGGCACTTTATTTCTAGCTAAACCATGCTATCTCTTGCTATCTCTTGCTAACTCTATGAGAGTTCTCTTGAATTTTCGAGGCTTCAAGTGTGCTGGAGATTTTTGTTGAGAAAAGGATATCTTGTGAATAATTGGGTTCATTATGCTCTTGGTTGCATAGCTTATATCCCCTTGTAGTATTGAAGCAACATAGGCCCATTCCTTAGACAAAATGATAGGTTTTGTCAGAGCCAAAGGGTGCCACTGGATTTGGAAGTAGTAATGGTTGGCTTAGTGGATTGTTTACTTTTGGTAGTCAAAGATCATTTCTTGCTTGGATCCTTGGACCAAAGAAAAGTAGTCCTAGTCTTAGAAATTCTAGGTGTAATCTTGTTAGCACTCGTAGAGATAGGTCCTTGGCTTTGAAAGCATCCTTAGTTATGTCTTATGGATCCATTCCCTTAGATGAGCAGTTGCACTAGGTTGTGATTTGGTTTTTGCTCAAGTGATGAAGGTGTTTTGGTTTTGGGAGACTTCAAATGCTTAGAAGTACTACCAATTACCTTGGTTGTTGCTTGGCAATATTAGATGGATCATTTGTCTCCTTTTTTAAAAACTTTATTTTTCAACTTGAGTAGCATCATAAAGAGGTGGTTGCTTTATACCCTTTTTTTGATCTATTGGCTCTTCAGACACTAATAAATTTTCTTGTGGATTTGAAACTATCTTAGGCAATTGCACTTTAGTCAAGGTAGTATGGGGTGTCTTTTATTGGCAGATAGTATTTAACTTTTTGATTTTGACTTCTCTATTTCGATCTTTGACTTTGATCTCCATTTGATCTTTTAATTCAGTTCCTTGTTAATTGAAGAAGGTTAGTCAAGGTGTTGTTAGATGACCTTGCTGTCTCGTATCCCATCAAGTTCTACTTGCATGGCAATGAATTACGATCTTGCATTCCAAGCATGGTGAGAGCGGAGTTTTGAGCTAGGGATATGCCTAAAATTTGCCTTTTGAGCTCAGGATATGCCTAAATTTGCCAAAAAATCTAGAATTTAGGGGAAAAATATTCTACATCAAAGGCGGCGGCTCCAGCTAGGACAATTTTAAGCACCAAGTGAAATATGACTCTTAAAAGGCGCTCCAGCGACACTTGTTAATTTTTGATAATTTTTCAGACTTCCATGCAGGTTTTCAGGAGTTACCAGCTAATGCGGGATGTCAAGCCAGATGCCCAAGATTTTTCAGAGCTCAAATCGGAGCCCTGATGGGGAAATGGCCAAGAAACTGGTCAAGATGTGAAGAGGTGGATGAAATTTGGGCCAAGTGGCTAGTGACCTTTGGGAGCCCAAAAATTTGATGTAACATGAAACTTTGAGAGAGATCGTCGAGAGAGAAGCATGGAGGGAGCGTGGCCTGTGTGGCGCCGAATTTTGCGCCCCAATCATGGAGATCATGATGCCAGCCTCAAAGTAACCCTTGTAATCGACATTACCCCCGATCTTCCCTTTGTCTGCTGATCATATCACCGTGCTTCGCCCGTCCAATGGTGGCCTGGATGGAGAATTCGGATTCTAGTCTTTCTCTCTCCTCCCTCTCTCTCCCCTAAGGGGCTGTTCTTGTGTGCAAGAGGAAAATGAAGAATGGTGAAGGAAAGCTTGTCCGGATGAGACCGGATTGCTTCCGGATAGATGAAGACATGAAGATTGCTGATTTTGAAGATGCTGGACATTGAATGAGGGCTGACTCGCAGTCCCGTAGCAAAACCGAGATCGTGAGACACAAAGCCTAAAGCGGTAAATCAAATTTTATGAAGAAAAAATGAGTTTTTATGCTATTTGATTGATGAAATATTGTTCCCATGGGCTGATCATGCATCATGATGTTTTTTGCTATGAGTTTGATCAGTTTATGATTAGAAAATCAGAAAAATAAGTGATATGGATGAAATTAGTGTTATAAAACCTGTAAAACACGCGTTTAAGGGGTAAAATGGGGTTTTTTGTAAAATAAATGAGAAATATGAGATATAATGCCAACAAAACCTGAAATTTTACTGTCAAAGAACCAAAGGGCCACAGCCCACAATCAATCTTAATTTCTAGTCAAAATTTTATTGAAGAAAATAGAGGAAAAATACCAAAAAATGGTGAAAAATGGGTTTTAAATAGGAGAAAATTAGGAAACAATAAAAGGAAAATTTCAAAAAATTACATGTGTGTTTGTGCAATGTATAATGAAGGTAGAGCACGAGGTTGGCCTCGGTTTACCCTCGTTTCTATGTTTCTATCCGTGTTTATCGCTTTCTTTATAAAGAAATACACATAAAACGACTCTTCCATCTATCGACGAATGCAAAACATTAAATGGTAGGGTGAGAGGGGAGTTTGAGCATGAGCATAAGGCTCAGTGTCTCTCCTTGTTTCAATACATAAATGCTAGCATGGTAATCATGAAAAGATTGGCTTCGTACGATGCAAAAATGCTGATTTTCTTATGTTTGTACACTAAATCATTCAAAATATGCACTATGCATGGTTCATGGTATCAAAGGAAAAGCTCCTGGACTATATAGCAATTGTTTTCTTAGGACTTTGACCCACGATTGAGCGTGTAAGGTTATCCCTTGCCGTAGGGTAGAGGGTCGGTTTCCTAAGGGATTGTTAAGTGAGGACACATGGTATATCTCCTGGAAATGCGAGAAATATAAAAGAGAGGAGTTTGTATTTGATTGTGTTATATGTTGAGCAGCGCATCAAAGGGCCAATCCCTGCGATGTAGGAGAGCTGCAGTGGAGCCGCGGTGTTTCTACCGAGAGGTTGCCTCCATATGTGTGTGATCGTGGCATTGCCAAAGTGTATGGGTTCTCCCTGGGAGGAGTTTATAAAAAAAAAGAAACGTTGGACTATAAACTATAAATGCAATAGATTAAGCTTTAGGGGAGTTTGTCCTTTAGCATTAGATTGACGCTCCTGGTTCGCGAGGCCATGAAGGTATTTGTGTGTCATGAGCATGAGGTCCGGCTAGTGCCATAGCTAGTGCCGGCCCATTTCAGGTCCCATCAGTGGTGCGTCTGTTGGGAGATGCCTATAAGTGGTAATTTTCAAATCTAGGGTTTCTAAGGACCAAAAGAAAGTTGGTTTATGTCCTCTGACAAGGACCATCAAGCCAAAATACAAAAAGCAGAACGTGCTGAGAGGGCTAGACACTGGTTAGAGATCGTAAGTGGTTATTCTCCTCAAAGGAGTAGCCCGATATGCATAAGAGGAAGTGGTCTTAGTAACCCAACTGCTCCACATAGTCCGTTAGGTGCAGGAGGAAGCACAAGTTCTTCCTCTCTTCCATCAAGTCAACCCACTTCAAGTGGGGGTGTGAATCCATTAGTTCAAGCTCCCATTGCTAATCCGATTATCACCATGGCACAACCCATTGCAATTCCTGCAGGGACGCCAGATTTTCCAGCTTTAGGAGTTCCCTTGCCCATTTTTAATGGGTTAGTTGAAGAGGATACGGAGTTTCACATTTGTGAATTCCAAAGATTAATGTTCAATTATCGCATTCAAGATGAGGGACATCTCATGATGTTCTTCAACATGACATTAAAAGGAAGGGCTACGGTATGGTATCATAGCATAGAGTCTGGAACCATAACCACAATCAATCAATTTTATGCAGCATTTCGAGGAGAGTATGCCCTTGAAAGAGGTGGCCAATATTGGTTGCGTGTCTTGAATGTAACGCGCTAAGATCCCCATGAGAATGTGAAAGCCTATGCTAAGAAGCTTAAGGAAGTGTTTCGTAAGTTACAAACTTACATTTCCATTCCACCAGCTGCCCAATTGCAATACTTCTTGCATGGATTGGATTTCAATATTCAGGAGCAATTGAGCAGTGTGGCTTTGGTTGATATAGGCATCGCTATTACGCAGGCAGAGGGAGTAGAAGCACGATTACAAATGGCCTACTCCTCTCGAATAAATGTTAATGCAGGTTTAGTACCTGGAGGCAATCTACCATTGACAAATGGGAGTCAAGGGATGCCTATGACTAACCCTAATGGGAGAGGAAGCATGGTTCAGAATGTACCTTTGTTACCAGCCCCTCCCAGTGTGACTATGCCTATGGCTAGTCAGTTGGCTCCACTAAATATTGGAGGCCAAGTTTCAAACCCTAATGTTGTTCCTGTGAGTCAACAACCAATGCCAAATTAGATTGTTAGGCCAATGGAACGACAGGTAGACGATCAAGGCTATGAGTCGAGTGCATCTAATGTCCTTGGGGAAGTTAAGGATATGATGAAGCATTATACCGACATGATTTCTGAACAATATCGACAAATAGCTGTTGACGTCAATTTCTTGAAGAAGCAGTAGAATCTGATAGGGAGTCGATGCCCTGAAGAGGGTGGATCCTCAAGATTCAACTGTAAGTGGTGTGGTGGACAACATTTCTCTAGAAACTGTCCAAATGTTAAATGTGATATTTGTGGGAAGTCGGGCCACCTAGCTGCTACCTGTTGGAGTAAGATTAGTTCCCTACAATAAGGGAGTAAACAGCCAGGCCATGTTAATCATAGAGCGCAAGGAAATAACCTGCAGCAAAATGATGTACCAAGACAAATATTGCAGAGGGAAAAGACCACCATAGAAGAGTTGCCACAAGGCAATGGAGTCAGCCTTATTGAGGCTATACGAGTCAATGTCACTGAAATCTCTAACTTAAGAGCCGTGACAAGAGGCCAAAAGACTAAAGAGGGGGATAAAGATAAGGAAAAACCAGTTGAGGGAAACCCTAAACAAGGGCATAAGGGGACGCAAGTCCAGAATCTTGGCATGGAAGGTGGACCTCTAAGGCTGGTTGACAAGAAAGTCGATCCTAAGAAGGATGAGGAAGTGCCAAGAAAGAAGGCAAGAGCTAAGAAAGAAGCACCAAAACCGGTCCAAAGACCAAACGAGAGGATGGTTTGGCGAGAAAAGAGAGCTTTGGCTACCTATCATGACTTTGATTTAGCAAGTTCTCTTTGCAAAGTCAAACCAGATGTAAACCTCTTACAGTTGATCAAATTATCTCCAAGAGTACGCAAGGAATTCAAAAAGATCCTGCGTATTGGGTATATCATAGAACCTCTGGGCATAGCACGAGAAGGGGAAGATTGGTTTGATCATGCTGAAAAGAATTGCCCTAGGGTTCAAGCATATGTAGATGGAATATTAGTGGAGCATGCTATTGTAGATACTAGATCCTCCATCAATATCATGAGTTCAGAGTTGATGGAGAGGTTGGGTCTAGGCATCCAAAAAGACAGCTCCACCCTTCTTAGAATGGCTGATGATAGTTTGAGACAACCAAAAGGTTATGTTACTAAGGTCCATGTTACAGTTGCAAGTGTAGAATGCTTCTTGGACTTTAGGGTGATAAGATTTGCAGGACGTCCTAGCTATCGAGTTTTGCTAGGGAGGCCTTGGATCTTATGAACAGACTGTTAAGTTGATATACCCACCGGTCGACTGGTCCTAGGTAGAGGTGCTAATCGAGTAATAGTCGATGCTTACCCTGAGTCTCCTCAAAGTGAGAGAGCTCCTTTATCCTCTACTGAATTAGAGGTAGCAGATGATCCATCTGGTAGTGAGACATCATCCAGTGATGAATCTAGAGAGGGGTCCACTACAGAGGATATTTACCAGGTAACTCTAAATGAGCCGATAGAGCCGCAAGACATGATAAGAGACGCGGATGTGATTGAGTTAGACCTTGGCACACCGAATGATTCTCGGCAAATCAAATTAGGTTCCATGCTCAGTTCAGCAAAAAGGGAGGACTATGTGTCCTTGATTCAAGAATTCTGTGACATCTTTGCTTGGAGCTATGATGAGCTGAGAGGCATTCCTCCCAGCCTGGCCATTCATACTATTCCTGTAAAAGAAGGCAGCCGTCCTGTGCGTCGGAAAGTAAGACACATGCCTTTTGAATTGAGGGACGGGCTGTTTGAGGAGTTACAAAAGTTAAGAAAAGCTGGTTTAATCTTTCCTGTACAGCACACAGAATGGTGTTAACTAATTGTTATCAGGAAGAAGAAAAATAACCAGATCCGACTATGTGTAGATTTCAGAGAACTAAATAAGTAGACGGTCAAGGATTACTACCCACTGCCATTTATTGACCGAATCAATTAGCGAGCAGGGAAATATATTCATTCATGGATTGCTTTGCAGGATACAACCAGATGGCAATTGCAGAAGAGGACAAGTTGAAAATAACTTTTATTACTGTCTTTGGTACTTTTGCGTACCATGTGATGGCCTTTGGTTTGTGCAATGCACCTGGATCATGGCAACGAACAATAGACAAGACCTTTGGTGATATCTTCCCAGAGGAGTTGAAAGTATTTATTGATGACTTGGGGGCAGCCACTGCAAGGGAAATGATGTTGATTATTTTAAGAAAGTGCTTTGAGCGCTGTAGACAATTTTGTATCGCTCTTAACCCACGGAAGTGTGTCTTTGGAGTGCCTTATAGGCTATTGCTAGGTCATGTGGTCAGCTCAGTAGGAATCACAACTGACCTTGAAAAGATCAAGGTCATAGTCGCTATGAGTCCACCACGCACTCTGAAAGAGGTTCATAACTTTCTGTCATCGATAGGGTACTATCTGAGGTTTATAAATGCCTTGGCAGAAAGGACATTGCCATTAATGAATTTATTATCCTTTAGCTGTCTATTTGAATAGAGCGACCCTTGTAAGGTAGCTTTTGAGGATGTGAAACAGGAGCTAGTAAAAGCGCCAGTTTTAAAAGCACCTAAAAGAGGCGAGGTATTTTATATATTTTCAGCAGCCACCATGCATAGTATCAGCTACTACTGTTTAGCCCAAATCTAGGAGGAAAAGTGGTATCATTCGATAGCTTTTGCTAGTCAAAAATTGGGCATTTCGGAGATCAATTATACCTACATGGAAAAATTGTGTCTTGCGATGGTCTTTGGGACTAAGAAATTCAGGCACTATATCCTCTATGAGAAGGTAGTTTTCTGTACAAAGGCAGAAGCTCTTAGATTGCTTATGAACAAGCTACAGCCACCTGATCGTTTGGCAAAGTGGTTAATCACTTTGCAGGAGTTTGATTATGAGATTAAGAGTAAGCCACCAAGGTTGCAGGGAATTGTGGAATGCCTTGTGGATTTCGGGGAGCTGAAAGAGACTTTGGTTGAAGGCAGTGACATTGAAGAAATGTTTAAAATTGATACATCTTCTATCCCATCTTGGTATGCTGCTATAACGCATTATCTATCAATAGGAGAGACTCGAGCTAGTTTGTCAAAATCAGAAAAGAGGAAAATCAAACAACAGGCTTTGAAGTTTTCCTTGATCGCAGGGACACTATATCGGCAGTGTGTTGATGATATCTACCTCCGATGTGTGATACCTGACGAGGTTTCTTTCATCTTAGAAGAGTGCCATGATTCTGCATGTGGAGGGCACTTTGTTGGATGGTTGACGGTGCAGAAAGCCTTATGAGCTGGATATTGGTGGCCGTCCATCTTCCAAGATTCTTTTGAGTATGTTAAGAGATGTGATACCTGTCAAAGACATGATAGCAGAGAGAATAGGAAATGCCCACTTACGCCTATCATGGCTATCCTTCCATTTGAGAAGTGGGGCATTGATTTTGTGGGTCCTATCACCTCGTCGTCTACTACCTAAAAGAGATACATTATAGTAGCAACTGATTATTTTACAAAATGGTCAGAAGCGTGGGCGATGAGGCAGGACAATGCAAAAGAGACTGCAAGTTTCCTTTTAAAGAAGATTATCTGCTGTTTCGGTCCACCGAAAGAATTAGTGTCGGACCGTGGAACCCATTTTTTGAACAAAGTGATCTTGGCAAATCAAGCATAATAAAACAACCCCCTATAATCCGCAAGCAAACGGACAAGTCGAAAGTACTAATAAGCAGCTTGTGGGGATCTTGTCTAAAATAGTCTCTGAGAAGAAACGAGAATGGAACAGGAAGTTGTATGTCACAGTATGGGCGTACAATACTACATTCAAGTGAGCTACCGGCCTCGAAATTGAGTTGCCAACCATACGGTTTCCAATTAACCACTCTTTGGGAGATGAGAATTTCCTCTTTGAACGTTTCACGACCATAGCCCACCTAGATGAGCTGAAATTGTAGAGCTTATTACACTAAGAGGTGGCTGAACGTCGGGTGAAGCAATTGCATGACCTTAAAACAAAGAAGTATACCTTTAAAAAAGGGCAATTAGTTCTATAATATGATACGCGTAGGGAGCTGTTTCCAGGGAAGCTGGAACCTAAATGGGATGGCCCCTATAAGATTGTTAGGATAGGGAAAAATAGGTCTACGGCTCTATTAGCTGATCTGCAGTCAGGGAGTCGAGTTTAAAAATAAGGTAATCTTAATAAGATGAAACCTTATTATTTCTAAGTATGCTAATATGGAGAAATGCATTGCAAGTTCATGCTGGGGCTGATTTGAGACCTGCAAAAGAGCTTAAAGCTGGTTGATGGGTCGGTTAATTCCTTATTTGGAGCACCCATATATGGAGCAGAGATAATATAAGGGGAAACTTATCTGGTGGAGCAAAGGATACAAAGTGATTGAGCAAGAAGACAGAACCTTTGTGTGGGAGATCAAAGTCTTCTGCCATCACTGCTTACGACTGTTGACAAGTATCCCTGTTGAGTTCAATGAAGAAGGTGGGATGGAGCCGTTAGTTCACCGTCTCAACATGTTAAACTTTGACTATCAGAGCTACGAATAGAGGAGTTCGTGATGGCAGGATGCGTAAACCCATTGTGGACGTACACATTATATTTTGATGGAGCGTCCAGGGGCCCTAATAAAAAAGGGCGTGTTGGAGTAGTAATTCAAGATCCCCGACGTAGAGTTACGATGAAGTTAGCTGCTTATCTCGGGGTAGGATTCACTAACAATATGGCAGAGTATAAAGCCTTGATTATGGGACTGCATATTGCCAAACAAGGTGGTATTCGTTGGTTGTTAGTAAAAGGGGATTCCCAGTTGATCCTGAATCAGCTAGATGGGACATACACAATGCGGAATCCCATTCTTTGTATCTATCATCGAATTGCCATGACCCTACTTGAGGAGTTTGAGAGAGTGTTTTTTCAGCTGATTCCAGGTTACTGGAATTAGTTTGCGGATTCACTGGAAAATCTTGCTTATGAAGAAGACATTTTCTTCAACTGTGGTCCTAGTGTGGACATTGTTATCAATAATGAGACAGGACCCGGTCGCTTGTGGGGAATGTTATCAGAGCATGCAATGTATGGCAGACGATGGTTGATATGGGTGATGCAAAGAGTAGCCGAGATCAATCTACCTTTATTATCCTGGACCCATAGGCTGATTAGACAACATGTTATGTGTACGCCTCTTACTATATATGCAGGAGGGATGGATAATAACCTTATGCATTTATTTTAGGGCTGGAAGCCCTGATTTTTCCTCCTTGGAAAGGAGCCTATTATTGTATATCTGTACTATTCCAGGGAGGGATGTGTAGGTACTATTCTGTTTGATCTCGTTAGGCCAAGAGGGCCAGTTGTCTGTTTAGTACAGGTACGGTTAATGGTTTCTTATTTTAGTTTTGTGCTAGACAGGTCCGGAAGAAGAGCTTGGAAGGAGCCTTTTGTTGCGTGGAAGCTTCTTATGGCCCTATCCAGGTGATATTTCTCCTTTATGAGTACCGTGTTTTTATGCTGTATGTATCTGTGTACTTGTAGAGGACTCTCTTTTTTTGTTAGGGACCAGCGTCCAAGGCATGAAGTCCCAAGTTTAGGTTAGGTATGTCTGAGAGAGGTCTGAGTAGTCGTTGCCTCCTGTGAAGACATTGCCAGACATCGAAAGATCTATTTCAGAAAGTAGTTCTAGTGACCTTGTTCTGCTAGCCTGCTAGGTGGCCATTCTAGGAGTTCTTGTCAGTTGTGAGGTAGTTAGAGAAGCCTGCCAAAGGAAGAAAAAATGATGATGATAAAAAAACCCTGAATATCTTAAAGAAAATAGATATATACAAAGGTGTGTAAAAAGGGGTTCTAACCCCTATCTAAATAGAAATGAAAAGAAAGAAAATTTGTAAGCAGTTGATTATCGCCTAGCGACGGCCTGGTAGGTTCTTGGGGATGAGTCAGACCCGAGGCTGATGCTTTGTCTTCCTAGGGGTGGCGTCTCACTGGAAAAGAAGAAAGTAAGGAAGGTTGGAGCGAAAATAAAAGTGAGTGTCAGAAAAGGATTAAGTGTTGCCTTGCGAGGCTTGGTAGGTTCTTGGGTACCGAGACAGGACCTGAGGCCGATGCCCTGTTCTCCTTGGGTCACTACAGCTCCCTCCTTTTTACATGCCCGAGTATGGAAAAATACAACAAAAAAAAACACCCTAAAAGAAGAAAGGTGTTAAAAGAAAATACTTCTTGATCTGGCTATAGGAGTCCTTGCCTAGTAGGAGCTCCTGGTTGTGTTGTCCTTAGTTAGGTAGGTAGTTCAGACCACCACTTAGGGTAACCTCTTTGATAGTTCTTTTTAGTTTGGCCATGTTGGAGCAGTCGGTTAGTGACTCGCTTTGGACCTTCTATCAGATTATGCTAGGCCTACTCCTTGTGGATTTCATATCTTGGTTTTGTTAGGGAGTAGGGTGAGCATTGTGCTATGTTTAGTATGTATGTATTTTGTATCAGCTTGATGCTTCCTTTGGTTGTTTTGTGCAGATCTATTGTGGGATTCGACGGGCTGAGTCACCCTATCCCGTGGTCGCCAATGAGAGCGGAGTTTTGAGCTCGGGATGTGCCTAAAATTTGCCTTTTGAGCTCGGGATGTGCCTAAAATTTGCGAAAAAATCTGAAATTTAGGGAAAAAAAATTCAACATCGAAGGCGGCAGCTCCAGTTAGGATGATTTTAAGCACCAAGTGAAATACGACTCTTAAAAGGCACCTGAGCGACACTTGTTTATTTTTGATAATTTTTCAGACTGCCATGCGGGTTTTCAGGAGTTGCTAGCCAATGCGGGATGTCAACCCAGATGCCCAGGATTTTTCAGAGCTCAAATCGGAGCCCGGACAGGAAAATGGCCAAGAAATTGGTCAAGATGCGAAGAGGTGGACAAAATTTGGGCCAAGTGGCTAGTGACCTTTGGGAGCCCAAAAATTTGATGTAACATGAAACTTTGAGAGAAATTGTGGAGAGAGAAGCATGGAGGGAGCGTGGCCTATGTGGCGCCGAATTTTGCGCCCCAATCATGGAGATCATGATGCCAGCCTCAAAGTAACCCTTGTAATCGACATTACCCCCGATCTTCCCTTTGTCTGCTGATCATATCACCGTGCTTCGCCCGTCCAATGGTGGCCTGGATGGAGAATTCGGATTCTAGTCTTTCTCTCTCCTCCCTCTCTCTCCCCTAAGGGGCTGTTCTTGTGTGCAAGAGGAAAATGAAGAATGGTGAAGGAAAGCTTGTCCGGATGAGATCGGATTGCATCCGGATCGATGAAGACATGAAGATTGTTGATTTTGAAGATGCTGGACATTGAATGAGGGCTGACCCGTAGTCCCGTAGCAAAATCGAGATCCTGAGACACAAAGCCTAAAGCGGTAAATCAAATTTTATGAAGAAAAAATGAGTTTTTATGCTATTTGATTGATGAAATATTGTTCCCATGGGCTGATCATGCATCATGATGTTTTTTGCTATGAGTTTGATCAGTTTATGCTTAGAAAATCAGAAAATCATAAGTGATATGGATGAAATTAGTGTTATAAAACCCATAAAACACGCGTTTAAGGGGTAAAATGGGATTTTTTGCAAAATAAATGAGAAATATGAGATATAATGCCAACAAAACCTGAATTTTTGCTATCAAAGAACCTAAGGGCCACAGCCCACAATCAATCTTAATTTCTAGTCAAAATTTTATAGAAGAAAATAGAGGAAAAATACCAAAAATGGTGAAAAATGGGTTTTAAATGGGAGAAAATTAGGAAACGATAAAAGGAAAATTACAGAAAATTACATGTGTGTTTGTGCAATGTATAATGAAGGTAGAGCATGAGGTTGGCCTCAGTTTACCCTCGTTTCTATGTTTCTATCAGTGTTTATCGCTTTCTTTATAAAGAAATACACATAAAACGACTCTTCCACCTATCAATGAATGCAAAACATTAAATGGTAGGGTGAGAGGGGAGTTTGAGCATCAAAGTATAATCTTAAATCTAATTTATGTGTTGCATCATGCCTATAGGACGTTGTTTTAAAATAAAGGAAAAGGCAGCATGAGCGTAAGGCTCGGTGTCTCTCCTCGTTTCAATACATAAATGCTAGCATGGAAGTCATGAAAAGATTGGTTTCGCACGATGCACAATGCTGATTTTCTTATGTTTGTGCACTAAACCATTCACATTATGCACTACACATGGTTCATGGTATCAAAGAAAAAGCTCCTAGACTGCATAGCAATTGTTTTCTTAGGACTTTGACCCACGATTGAGCGTGTAAGGTTATCCCTTGCCATAGGGTAGAGGGTCGGTTTCCTAAGGGATTGTTAAGTGAGGACACATGGTATATCTCCTGGAAATGCGAGAAATATAAAAGAGAGGAATTTGTGTTCGATTGTGTTATATGTTGAGCAGCGCATCAAAGGGCCAATCCCTGCGATGTAGGAGAGCTGCAGTGGGGCCGCGATGTTTCTACCGAGAGATTGCCTCCATATGTGTGTGATCGTGGCATTGCCAAAGTGTATGGGTTCTCCTTGGGAGGAGTTTATAAAAAAAAGAAACGTTGGACTATAAACTATAAATGCAATAGATTAAGCTTTAGGGCAGTTTGTCCTTTAGCATTAGATTGACACTCCTAGTCCGCGAGGCCATGAGGGTGTTTGTGTGTCATGAGCATGAGGTCCGGTTAGTGCCATAGCCAGTGCCGGCCCATTTCAGGTCCCATCAGATGGTCATGAAGCTTATTAATGGTGTTGGTGTCATGATCTCTCAATCAATGAAGTGTCTTACTTGATGTTCTCTCAAGGTCAATTGATGGAGCATCAAGATGATTTACATAGTGAGGTATGATCAAAGGGAATGAAAGACTCTCTTAGGTTTAGATTGTAAATGTGAATGGGTCTTGGTAACTAGCCTTTGATAGGGTTTGTTAGCACAAGTAGCTCAATCTTTGAGTAATTCTAGTTCATGGCTACTTTCTTTTACAACACTTGGCAAAGTTTTTGGCTTATACCTTAACCCTTGGTCTTATACACTCTTGGATGTGTCCTATAAAATGATGTATCAATTCGACCCTACACTTATTGGCAATCTCAATTCATTGCACCTTCCTAAATGTAAGTCACTAGTGCGTAGGTGCTAGAATGGTGTGAAATGTGATCCATGACCTAAAAATTCCTAAAATGCAAGGTGAGATGAGGATCTTATAGTCTAGTACTAATGTATTGTGACAAAATGTGATGGATGTAAGCTAGGGTTTGGTCTATTAGGTGCTTCTAAGGACTCAATGATCATGAATGCAATGCACTACTCCATCTCTTATCCTAAGTGCGTCTAGGCATGTCTACAAGAACAAGCAGAACTAAAAGTGCTTCCAAGATCCTAAGTGTGCAAACTATATGTGATCTAAGGATTCCCATGAGGGAAAATGTAGACTCATTTTTGAATCCTCTAAGAACTGCAAATCATCATCTTATTAAGAATACAAGACTCACGGATAATTATTTCCACTATACCTAGTTATGTAAACATTATTGTAAAGATATTGATAAGAGGATTCTAATGAATCACCATTCAAAAAAATTGGAGCTTATATGCTCAAGTTATGGCTTCCTAAAAAAAAAGCAATCTCAAAAGTTTTATAACAAAAATCTCACTCTCATTTGTCCTTATGATATATTCCCTCAAACCCCACAGAGCTTCAAAGGCTCAAAAAGTGAATTCGAGTTTTTCATAATGTAAGGTGTGAACTATCCCCATCTATAGTGGAATGCGGGTAGGCTAAGGGTGAAATGTCCTAAGTGAATATGCATGTGCACAGTAATATGCAAGAGGCCTCCCTAAATTGTGTGTAGGAAATCTATCCTAAGTTTAGTACAATTGGACCTATTGTTGAGTGCAATGATGTCTATAGATTTGGTGTAGGGGGGTTAGAATCTAACCCAAGGAGATAGTTAAGCATGTGGAAGTAAATGATCTAGGGAATGTCACATTGCTTGATAGTAGTGGTGCTTAAGGTGCAAGGATGGATGTGGCCACATATGGGCATCCCTATAAGAGGTAGGTTCCTATGCTTAGTAGCCTAAGTATCAATTTGAGTAGCCTAATGGCTATGGATCTAGGGTTTTATTGGGTGATTGGGTTTTGGTTTCAAGTATGTCCCTAAATTTCTAGAGCTTTTATATGCACACTTGGTTAAGCTTGGTGATTTAGCAAATCTAATCCTAATGCAATGGACCTAAGGTTATGGATGTTGATGTTGTATCAGATGCAACTATAAAGGAAGTACCTAAGTCAGCTCCAAGGAATAGTTTGTGTTTCTATTGTGCGAGGCTTATGAAAGCTTAAGTTAGTTCTGGGGTCATACTGAAGGGAGTGTGCATATAAAGGATGTGTCTAACCTAAGGGTGTACCAACTAAGTGTTTAAGCATGATAAGAGCAATGTTTGTTTAGGCCTAGGAGGTGTGCACCTAAATGTGTCCTAGGAATTAGGTCAAAGTGAATGTTTACTGGTGTTCACCCTAGAGGGGCGCTAATGCCTAAGTGAGATTGGGGGCTAGAGAGGTGGTGTGCGTGTTCAGGGGGTTGGGTTCTTATGCACTGATATGGAAGTGATCATGCATAACTAAACTCCTAATAAGGGGCTATTACTCATGCATGCAATGTACTCTAAATCATATATGACCCTATCATATGGAGTGCGTGCCTTAAGTGTGCAACTAGATGTGTGTGTGATTGTGAAGATCGTAACTAGTTCTAGGGTTCTAATGACCTATCGAAATGTGGGCATGTCCTAGAAGTGTACTGTGAGTGTGTCTGTTCTAAGCGCACTTCTGCCTATGTGACGTAATAATGGTCTCTATGCCTATGATCTAAGAAGGTAATTATATTTTAAACACTAATTTTGTCCTAATGTTGAAATTGAATGTGCATTTTTGTGCTGCAAGCATGGTGAAGTGCTCCAATGCACATGGGATTGTGATTCGTGTGATGATTGTCTAGCAAAGTGTGTGATTGTGTATGTGAGTCTCAAGTCTACGAGTAAGTGTGTGGGTAAATGTACGAGTGCATGCATGCATGCAAGTGGGTGTGTATGTGTGGCTGAAGAGAATGTGATTGTGTGTACATGTGTGTGCTATATGCTTATGTGCGAGTGTGGTTGCGATATAAAGAAAGGCAACATAGGGTTCACATAATCAGCACCATGCATAGAATTCAAAGGTTTAAAGTAGCACATTATGCTTAATAAGAAAGAAACACATATGTGAGGAAAGCACGTTGATCTTGCACCAAAGTCACTTAATGAGGAATTCAGAATAATCCCTGTCAACAGAATCAAGGTCTGGAAAGGAGAATGTAGCTGTTGATGCACTTAGTCGCAAAGCATTTCTGAATTCTCTGATTTTGCAAGATCCATCAATGGCCAGATCTCTAGCCATAAAGTGTCCATGCCAAACAACCCAATTCTTGAGCTAGCTAGAGAAGAGGCATGTCATGACCCAACCTATTAGAAGATGCTAAGGGAGATCCCCATCAAGGATCAAGACCTGAAGCTACAAAAAAAGTATCAAGAATTCTCTATCAATAGTGGACTTGTCTACTATAGGACAAGTTTATGTATCCTGGCAAGCCAATCACTCAAGTAGAAGATACTTTGGGAAGCCCATGACTCCCCTTTCTCAGGACATCCTGGCTATGCCAAGACCCTCAATGCGGTCAGAAAGGGCTATTATTGGGATAGGCTTAAAGGTGATGTTCTCAAATATGTCACAGAATGTTTGTCTTGTCAACGCATTAAGGCCAAACATGTCAAAATGCCAGGGAAATTGCAACCACTTGACATTCCCCAAATGAAATGGGAATTCATTAGTATGGACTTTGTTGTTGGCCTGCCCCAAGTTTAGGGAGGATACAACTCCATTATGGTTGTGGTGGATATACTCACTAAAGTTGCACATCTTATCCCTGTTAAGACAAACTATAAAGCCTCAGACATCGCAAGGTTATTCATCAAGGAAATATTCAAATTACATGGGTTACCCAGAAGAATCATTAGTGATCGTGACTCTCTCTTCACATCCCACTTCTGAAGGGCTATCTTCGAGGCCATTGGGACTCAACTTTGTTTCAGTACAACTTACCATCCCCAAACCGATGGTCAAACGGAGCGAGTCAACCAAGTCATCTTAGGGCACACTGCAGTTGTGAACCCAAAAAGTGGATTCGATATTTGCCACTGGTTGAGTTTGCCTACAATGCTTCCTACCAACAAAGCATTCTGATGATCCCTTTTCAAACATTGTATGGGCACAATTGTTGTACTCTTTTAAGCTTTTCGGATCCAACCTTGAGGGTTGAAGCCTCAAAGTAGATGCTAGAAGACATGGATGACCAAATCAAGTCAATAAGACAGGACATCCAAGCCACCAAGGACATACAAAAGGGTGATGCGGACTTGAAACGGCAAGATAGATCCTTCGTTGAAGGTGATATGGTCTTCATTCGCGTATGTCCAAAGAAGAGTTCCCTATCCTTGGGTGAATGCAAAAAGCTAAGTCCAAGGTATTATGGACCCTACAAGATTCTCAAGTGCCTAGGGCCTAATGCTTACAGACTTCAACTCCCCAAAAACCTAAAAGTTCATAATGTATTCCATATCAGTCTATTGAAGAAGTATGTGCCTAACCCTAGTCACATGCTTGATGATCAACAAGTTGTAATGCCTAGCTAAGGAGTCCTTGAGCTACGGCCTAATAGGATCTTAGATGTTAGGGAGAGGCATTTGAGATCCAGAACCTTGAGAGAATATCTCATCTAGTGGAAAGATTACCCCGAAGAGGATGCCACTTGGATGGATGAAAGTACTCTCAACCAACAATACCCCAAATTTTTTCGAGATGAGGACATCTCGATTCCTCTAAGGGGGAGAGAATGTAATATTTCTACAACAAAATATTGAAGATCCTAAATCTTGCACAAAAAGTGGTTCAATGTAATCTCCCACAATGAATATACCTTGGGCTAAGTGCTCCACCCTCGTGCAATACCAAACTCCAGGCCACGTTGTGCATAAGAGCCGTGGCTTGAAAACCCCGAGCCACCGTAGGCCTCCGTGGGAACACCCCCTTCTTGGGGCAAAAAGATAATGAATTTATCCAATTTTTTTAAAAAACTCCCCTCCCCTTCAGTCATTGCATGGCGGGGGAGAGGGAGTGTGAGAGGAGTGGGTGTGGAGTAGGAGAGCATGGGGGGGGGGGGGGGGGGGAGGGAGAGGAGGCACAAAACTAGCCACATGTGTGGCTATCCCCCCCTTCAATCTATATGACCTCCCCCCTCTCAAGCTTGAGAGGAGGAGAGGAAAGGTCATGCTGCTGCTGCCCGTTGCCGAAGTGCTATTGCCCACCGTCAGTCCACAGTTGCTGCCACCCCGGTCACGCCGCCAGGCTGCCGCCTCCATCCTCACCACCATCATCATCATAATCATCGTTGTCATCATCCACACCTCCATTCCCATCATTTTTCCAATCATCATTTTCTTTCTCCATGTCATTCGCTGTGGGACAGAAGCTTGGAAGCTTCTATTAAAGCCTCCATAAGCCCTGTTCTCTCATGCCTTCCTCGGTTTTTCTTAAAACCGTATCTGCAAGGGCTGTGTCCTGCGTGGAAGATAAGATCTCGGACAGAGAGGATCCGATACGTGAAAGTGACCCAAGGGTGAGTTGCTGAAACAAAATTACTGCGTCAATGGCTCCTAAACAAAAGGCGAGAGGAGCATATGCGGGAGCTTCCACCCCGAGTACGTGAGTGGACAACAACCCGAATCTTAATGCCCAGGTTTCGTTAAATTTCCTGCATGAAAAGGATGCATTTAAGCATGTCTTTAATTCATGTAGGCAAGTTTGAATACATTGGAAAATTTATATACTCGCATCGAATTACCAAGTAAATTGCATGATGAGTACTTGCATGGTCATGGTAGTTGCATTCTTGAACGCATATTGCATAAGTTAAAAGGTGGATTTGTCTAAAGGCATCCTGTTGCCTCGCAAAAAGAGCAGTGCATTTAACACATAATATACTTAGGTAATAATTTCCTAGTTGTGATTCATGTATGAGATAATCTTAGATGCCCATTGAACGATGTCCAAAATAGTCGCAATGCATGGAAAGGAAATTATGAGCTTTGCAAATTGCATGAGAAGATGGTTACATTTTAGGTCGGGTTAAGTAATAAAAGGAAGGATTAAATCAAGGATGGACTCATGGCATTTGCTCATGCATAGAGTTTCTTTATCAAAGTTTGAATACATCTTCATTAAAAATATTAAAACTTTGATTTCGTTGCATCAACGTAGGGTTTATAAGAGTTAGCTCTGAATCGTCAATCATTATAGTTTAGGGCAAGGAAAAGTAACATTGATTGTAGATCTTATAGCTGCATAGAAGGAAAAGGTCTATGGTCTTGAAATCACATATTTGCATGGAATGATGCATCTCACCTATCTTGCAATTATTTACATATTTAGGGAAAGTATTTGCATCTCTAAGGAAAGATCACCTTTTCTCGTAAGACAATTAAATTGCTTGTAATTGTGCAACTCACATGGGAATTATAAAGTTACGATTAGATTGCATATGATTAAGTTACGTTAAAATTCTGCCTAGTATCACACTTGGGATGTCAATTTAAGACTTTTGATCCCAAAGATCCTACCCACATTCTCGAAAATGTTAGGGTTATCTAAACGCCCATGCAAGAATGATCTAGGGTTCTCACCCTAAGGATCAATTGACCAAATACTAAACCTCTGTATGAATTTAAGATCCCTAGGGCCAAAGCGTTATTGGCCTAGTAGGGTTAGGGTTGGTGGATTGGGTCAAGAGGAATCCCAAAACCTACATCTTGATCAAAGGTATTATTGTCCAAGGAGTACCCTGTGATGGGAGAAATAATCCCACAAGTTAGGTGCTGACACCTATCTCGTGCAACAAGTTGCAACATCACATGGTTTTGTGTCTAATTCACAAAATAGTATTGCCACTCCTTAGAACAAGGTTGGCAAGTTCTAAGTACAAGTCTAATTTTCTAGAGGATGAGTAGTCATCCTACTACATCACCCTCCCTTGGGGCTGATTTGCCAAGCTAGGGTAATTATGAATTGCCTAGCAAAAAATTGACCAATCAAGTGAGGACAATGGGGTTGTCCAGGATGTGTTGACCTTAATATAAGGAAGCCTAAGGTATTGACAATTTGGGTTAACAGGGTATAAACCCTAACCCAGGGATAAAGGGTAAAACAAGCAACTCAGCTTACGAAACCCTTGGGATCTTGCCAAGTTGCGATTGATCCCAGATCGAATGCTGAATGTATTCAGAGAGAAGGATTCACACCTTAGCAGTTGGCCGTATAAACAACCACTAGAGTGCTTGTGTTTGTACACTTAGGAGCACTGTTTGTTCTTCTTTGCTTAAGGAACTAATACCAAAAATATAATTATGCTTTAGGTTGAAAGCTTGGAGGGAGAGGCAGTATCAGTTGCCCCCGAGTGTCTGCCTGACCCTATCCAAGGGGGTTGTTAGCCGCACCGGGTACGTGGACTGAACCCGCCACGAGAGGTCTCTCCATGGGTGCTACTTGGAGCAGGAGGATGCTTGGGTGCCAGAGGGGCTCTCGCCGTAAATCCCTTGCCTTCGGGTCTTGCACAAGAGGCCGATGTGACTCGAGATGGGATCTCGAGGCCCGCATACTAGTCAACGGGTGAAACTTGGAATAGCGATCCCTGAGGATTGCTGGAATAGCCTTCGGGTGGAATAGCCTTCGGGCTAGATTATATGATGTATTCCAAAGGCTGATAAATAAAGATCAAATGCTGAAAAGAAACTTGCTTGACATTGTTTTTCTATGTCAGTGCCTAAGTTACGTGAAGGAACCAGTGTTTAATTGGTTAATTAAGGAAGCTATTTTTGCTTGTCAAACTAAACGTGGTAGGTAATTAGATAACTAAAGCAACCCGAGGAAAGTGCGGTGGATGTGACCTTGGGTCCGTCCTACGGAAGGGTGGTCCCGGTTGGCCGGGAACTTTTCTCAAAAGAATTGACATCAAGGTAACAATGACTTAGAAACTAGAAAGCTAGAGTCTCGATTTATACTGTTTTAGGGGAATGGAATGGGACTATGCCTTACGGGCAGAGAGGTTGAGCTTCGCATTCCTCTCTTTTCCCATTCTCCTTGAACCAAGTACAGTATAAATCTGCTTCGACCCTGATGTTTCTGCGTAAAGTAGTTTGTCTGGGGCTCAACCCTAGCTACCTTCCAAGAACTTGACCATTAGGAAAACCCTGATTCACGTCGGTCCTAAGTGAGAATGGCCAGAATGCTTTCGGTTTGTAGCAGACTCGGGAAGACCTAGATCGCAAACCCCGTGACATTCCTTGGGAGTGCCGGGTGGTGCTTTCTGGACTCTCTTCCTTATGGGCTGCTAAGACGTGCCCTACAAGTGGATAGGTGGGACACGTTACATCCTATCACCATGGGAGTAAGACTACGATCATATAAATACATTAAACTTATGATACCATTTTCTAGGTTCCTACTTAAGACCATAAAGGCTCTTTCTCAACTTTTTTCACACAAAGTGTTCCCTATATTTTTCTTGAAATCCCTTACGCTACTGCATATAAGTCCTATCATGCAAGTCCCCATGTATGAAAGCCATGTTAATATCCATCTGAAAGAGATCCAAATCTAGTTGAACAACCAAGGCCAACACCAAAAGCATAGGATAGTCATCTTGACTACAAGAGAAAAGGCCTTATCAAATTGAACACTGTGCTTCTCCTTAAAACCCTTAGCAACTAATATGACCTTATATACTGGCTAATGACATCTAGGGGTACTTTTCAACTTGTATATCCACCTATATAGTAATGCATATTTTCCATTAGGCAAAGGAACCAAATTCCATATATGGTTTTTCTACAATGAACCAAACTCTAACTACATGCATATGTGTAGAGCCTCCATATAAGTAAGAGATTCACTAGAATCTATCACCATAATATAGTCCATGAAGAGTGTAGATTGATTAGGCCGACATCTATCTCTAGTAGACCTCCATCTCAGAGCATGCTTTGGGGCGGCTCGTACATCTTGTCCAACATTAAAACTATAGGTCAAACATTAGTTGCATACTACCTACTTGGTTGTATGGTAATAGGAGGATCCTCTTGAAAGATCACCCTACGTACCTCAACTACTTACTCATGCTACTTATGCATCTTCTCCTCATGGAAAACAATAGCATGGCTATAGATAATCTTTCAAGCATGCGGATGTCACAAGAGATAGTCCATCCCACCTACATCTCCATAACCAAGAAAGATGCATTTTATCCAACTTCTTGTGTTTATCCTTGAGTATATAGTAGAAAGCCTCACATCAAAAGACTCTAAGATACACATATGATGGAGGTTTTCCAGACCATGCCTCCTTTGCAACATGACAACCAATCATAGTACACGGGGATCTGTTGATCAAAAGTATGGTAGTAGTAACTACCTTAGTCAAAAAATACTATAATAAACCTGCCTAGCCAAGCATAGTATGGACTCTCTTCTGAATCATCCTATTCATGCTCTTTGCAACACCATTCTGGGGTGGAGTGTAAGGGGCGATCAACTCACACTTAATATCCCACTCATCATAGAACTACTTAAATACTTTAGAGACACATTCACCCCAATTATCTGACCTTAGAAACTTTAGCCTATACCAAGACTAGTTCTCAACAAGGGCAATCAATGGTGAAAGGTAGCTAATACATGAGATTTTTTCTTGATGGGATAAGCCTAGATCTTACATGAATAATCATCAATGAAAGTCTCAAAATACTTTACACCACCTGATTGACATAGCATGGAACCACATACATCATAATGAACAAGATCCAAAGGCTCACCCGTGCACATAATACAAGACCTCTTATTAGAATTACATGTCCATCTACCATAAAGATAGTGAACACATGAAACAAAACATTTGCAGCCAAGGGGTGGAAGATAGTACAAACAAAAAACATTTTCATTCCTTTCAAGGACATGTGTCCAAGGTAACAAGTGCCATAAAGATAGATGTGGTATGTCAACCACCATAGCCAAAACATGGTCAATAGACCCAAATACAAGCAAGGGATAGAGGCTACTAGCCTTGGCACCTCAAGCAAAGACAAGGTTCCTATGGGTAATTTTCTACCCAAAATCATCAAAAGATTCATGATATCCTGCATCATCCAACTATCTAGCAAAGAGTAGGCTTTTAGTCAAAGCCAAAACATGGTGTAGATTATGCAAAATAAAAGTTCTACTTGAGCACACATCCCCAATGCCAATGATATCCAATGCCCATCCTAGCCTAACAAAACTTGACATGATATGATCGAAATAAAACCAATCCCTATGAGGGGTAGAACACTATATTAGGGAGTTTGGAAATTTTCATACAATTTAGGAATTTATAGGATGGTAAATATTTGTTATTATGGTCAAATTGTTACCCCCTTCCTTGAAGGTGAAACTTTTTCTAGATACTATATAGATGATAGTACCAAGTTTCATTTTCAAAAAGGGGATTAAGATTTAGCCACATGGTCAAATCTTTATTCTAATTTGAGAGTGGAACTTGGGAGATTTCCAAATTCTCTAATATAGTGTTGGTAGCATGAAAAAAGTCCTCAAATCAAGCAACCAACACTAAGAAAAAGTGGATGAGATATCAACCAACTAGCTAGAATCAAGAGAAGAAGTTGCCAAGATGTACTCATCATCAGACTTAGGTACTGCACCACATTTATCTCTTTGATCTTTATAATGCACTACTAGGGAAAATGCTATGATCATCAAACTTTTCTTGCGCTTTACCCTTGCCTTTCTCTTTGCGCTTATCATCGTGTAACTTATGGCAATGCAATCAAATATGACCTTGATTTTCACAATAATGACATGTAAAAGAGACCTAATGATCACAAAACTTTATATAGGACTACGTGTAAGACCGAGACCTCTGTGAGTCTCTACCATGGTGGTTACCATTCCTACCATCATATCTCCACCTAATAGTTAATGCATGAGAAGTATGGGCTATACGTATATTCTTTCTCTGGTAAGGCACCCTCAACATCCTGAAGTTTCAAACCATCCTTAGGCATATTAGTACACATGACAATACAAACCGTGTCCCATGACTTGGGAAGTATCATAAGCAAGAACAACTCAAGAATAAGGGAGGGAGATTATCCTTAAACTCAATGCCTTGCAAAAATGAACCTCATTTAAATGCATAGATAGAATATTCCCTTCTTCATGTGAAGATCTATGAGTTGCTTCAACCAATATATCGAGGAAAGAAAACTCTACTTGTCATTAAGATTGCATATCTTTTTCCATAAGTACCAAGCATTATCCTCATGTGCCACAACATTGAAATAAACTTGTTTAGATAATGACAATATAAGACTGGATCTACATAGTTCATTCAACTCATTTCAAGTATTTTGATCCACTTAGTTTCCAAAGGCCTTTTTTCAAAGGCCTAAGCTACTTCTTTTGAACCAATACCTTCCATATATCTATGTTGAGATAGAGATAAAGAGAATGGTTGGAGCAACAGAGAAGAGCCATATGCCCTTATCTCTTCTTTTCCATATTACTCTATAACACATATATCAAAGTGAATACAACACTCTAAGGTCTACAGACCATTCATACACAGTGTAAAGTAATCGACTTATTTAATGTCCCACACTTGTTGATACAGTTAGGCACAACTAAGACTCTGTTAGTCACACACACGAGCTTGAAGTCTCAACACTCCCCCTCAAGCTCAAGATAAAACGTGTACACCAAGTAGCTGTTGAAATCGACTGAACTTATATTTACCCAAAGACTTGGTAAAGATATCTACAACCTATTCATCAGTCTTCACATGCATAAGGTCTACTTTCCCTACAAGAACCATCTCTCTAATAAAATGGTAGTGCACCTCAATTTGTTTAGTCATGGCATGATAAATTGGATTTGTTGCCAGGATGACACTACTAAGATTAATGCATAACAATGTCAATAAAGCATTCACCTGTATGTCCAAATCAGCCACACCATAAGCTTAAGTAGCCATGAAATCACACATGCTCCCAATGCAGTACCCTTGTACTCTGCCTCAATGCTAGACAATGTAACCATATGTTGCTTCTTGCTGCTCCAATTGATCATCCCACAAATCCAAAAGCATAACCATTTGTAGATCTACGATCATATGAGCATCCTACCCAATCTGCATCCATGTATCCAACCAGTGTAAGGGCTTATCTTCCACATAAAACAACCCATAATCTATAGTGGACTTTATATATCTCATAATCTACCTAACAACATCCAAATGTGGCTTTCTGGGCTTCTTCATGAACTGACTCATGAGCCCAACAACATAACTCAAGTCAGCAGGCCTGGTGATGGTCAAGTAGATCAGACTTCCAACAATCTTCATGTACATAGTCACATCATCAATTTCAGCTCCAGTGCTAATGTCCAACTTGACATTCTAATCAAGATGTATATCCAGTGGTTTCCATTCAACCATGCTATATTTCTTCAACATTTCCATGGCATAGTGTTTCTACATCAACCATAAACCATTTTTAGCCTTGATCACCTCAATACCCAAGAAATACTTCGGTTCACCTAAGTTTTTCATATCAAATTTAGATTTCAACATTCACATAACATGCTATATCCCCAAGTCATCATCACCTGTGATTATCAAATCATCAACATAGATAACCAGTACTACTAAACCTTTGTCTATCTTTTTCATAAACAGACTATGATGAGTCCTACCAACAATGAATCCCAAACTCCACAAGTAATTACTGATCCTTGCATGCTAGGCTCTCAGAGCCTACTTTCATGTGACTTACATCAGGATTGTAGCCATACAACTTCTCAAATGGTGTCATATCATGAATACATAATGTGGGAGTCATGTTCAAGATATACATGTCTACAATAATAGCCTTAGTCCAATAATAGAGGGGCATGTTCTTCTTATTCATCATTGCACGTGTAGCTTCCATTAAGACCCTATTTTTTCGTTCAGCCACCCCATTTTGTTGTGGAATGTAGCTGCATGTAAGCTGCCTAATATGCCATTTTCATCCAAACAACTATCAAACTCATTTGAAACATACTCCCCACCACTATCAAATATCAAACAAGAGATGTATCAATTAATTTCCTTTTCAATGTGTTGCTTAATTTGCTGAAAAATAGCAAACACCTCATCCTTTTTTTTTAGTATATAAACCCAAGTATAGTGACTCAAGTAATCAATGAATGTCACATAATACTTAGAGCCTCCCATAGATGCATTATGGGCTGGCCCCCACACATCAGAGTGAACCAACTATAACTATCACTTACTATTTCTTACATGCTTGACAAATGGCAACCTTGACTGTTTACCAAATTGACAAGCATTGCAAACATGACCAATATATGTGTAGGCAAACTTAGGTAGACCTGTAACAAGCTATTTCTTTTGCATCATTTGTAGCCACTGAAGATTAACATGCCCCACTCTTTTATCCCATATTTCTAAATCTCTAACTATGCTAGAGCCATGATCAAACATGGCAGATTTCAATTGTGGCAAAGTGGCGTCAAGAGTAAACATGTTGCCATTCCTATGACCACAAGCAATCAATTTGTAGCCATTACCAAAATCCTCAATGAAGCAACCATGCTTATTAAACCTAACCTACAAATTCTACTTATTCATCTAGGCCACATACAATAGATTTTTAGTAATTGATGGAACATGAAGTATATCATGTAAATTCTTCTTCTTGCCATCATGGATTACCAAAGGAACTTTGCCTTTATGTTCAATGCTATCCTGCCTGTCATCCCCTATGCATACATAGTCGTTTCTCTCAGACACCATGTTAATAAACCAGTCACCATGAGGAGTCATCTGATTTGATACCCATGAATCAATATACCAAACAGCTTCCTCAATAGACTTCTCAGTAGCCATGCCTTTCACATATGTCATGGCAAACAATCTATCCCCACCAGAAGCATCATCTATTTGACTGGACAATGCATAGTGTCCATGATGCTTGCCCTTTTGATTGCTCTGCTTCTTCCAGCAATCATTGGCAATATGACCATATTTTCTGTAGTAGTGATAATCCTTATTTTTATTAGGATTTTCAAATGGACACTGCTACTGCCAAGAGCCTTTGCCTGTAGGGCTAGATCTCCACGTGCCTCTGAAATTTCTACCTCCTCTTGCATTTGAACCCTATTGGTTATTATGACCATAAGATACATTTTTTTGGCTCCTCTGCCAGAACCATAACCTTTACCATGGTTTCCACGGCCACATTGATTCGAATAGAAGATAGCATCCTTGCTCTTAGAATTGCTAGAGCCTATAGCTAAGCCAAGTTTAACTTCCTCATGAATAAGTAGTGCAACCAGCTCATTGAAATCCGGCATTTCAACCGGCACAGAGATGGAAGTATAAAATGACTTATATTTAGATCCCAAACCATTTAATGTCACTACAACCATGTCTTCATCCTCAACTCGTGTGCCAATGGATGCCAACTGATTTGCAATATTCTTAATCTATGTGACATAATCCTGTATAGATCTACCTTTTCTCTCCATGTTGTTGAATTTCTACTTTAACTGTATCTTCCTAACACTAGTACTTGTGCCATAATACCTAATCAATATATTCCATGCATCTATTGCTGACTTGCAGTTCATGATCTGCATTACCATAGGATCTGAGATACACAAAGATAACCAGTGTAGCACCCTGTGAGCTCTTTCCAACCAGGCTTGGTGAGCTCATCTTTGTTCAGCTATAGGATTCCTCTCTAGGATTGTAGGTTCAGCTTTAACACCTATCACCAAGTCCCAATATTATTTACCTATCAAAAAATTCTCCATGTGGAGCTTCCATATGGCATAATTATTGCTATCAGATGCAAAGTCCCGAGCACACCCATGATGCCAAATGAAGAGGAGTAGCCATTGTAGGTCCTGAGCATGTTGAAAACTAGATCTGCATACCCACGTTGATGGCACCTTCAATCCTGAAGGGATTAAAATGCTGCTCCAAGTTTTGGAGATGATAGGGAGGGTCCCCAAATAGCTAACGATGGCTACTAGCAAGCTCAAATGAAGAGGGAAGCTTCAAGA